>NC_072737.1:138780060-138993518 GCF_026930045.1 Uloborus diversus
TTATCGTTGATAATGCATATATTTTCATCTTTTGTGCTAATTGAAAATACTCATAACTTGTATCATTGATAACTATGATTAACGTTAAAGAGAATTTTGACAAAAATATGCTCAACTGGTGTTTTACAAACATTGCATTACGCGTATTTATTTACTTCTTAGCGCTTTAGAAACTGATGTCAGAGTAATACAAAAACATCAATTGGACATCTCTTTCATTTTTTAAGTAGCCCGTGCAACGCCGGGCACGCAGGCTAGTGTTTTTATTAAAATTTGTAGCGTGAAGAAAATCATTGAGAAGAAAGATCTGTAGCCATTTTGTTTTCTCGAATTTGAACAAATAATTCTGTATTTTGTTTTGAGGCTTTTCCTGTAATTGGGGGATTTAAAATGTTTCCTTTTTAATTATTTTTCTGCAATCTGTAGCAAAATTATACTTTTTTTTCCGAGCCTGGTTGTTGAACACGCGTCACTTGATATAACTTTTATTTTCGAGGTAAACCGTGCAAAGCCGGGCGACGCAGCTAGTGCTTTTTCTCAAAATTTGTAGCGTGAAGAAAATCATTGAGACCAAAGATTTGTTGCCATTTTTGTTTCTCGAATATGAACAAATAAAATGTATGCTTTTGTTTTAAAAGCTTTTTATTTAATCGAGGGATTTAAAATGTTTATTTTTTGGTTATTTTTCCGCAATCTACAGCAAAATTTTACTGATTTTTTATTGTTTAAGCCTGACTGTTGAACACGCGTCACTAAACATAACTATTATTTTGAGGTGCACCGTGCAAAGTCGGGCGACGCAGCTAGTGTTTCATTTATCAGCTAAATTTTAACTTATCACAAAATGCACTAAAAGTGCATAATGTCATTTAAAAGCTATTGTTCGAATTTAAGTGAAATTAAATGTTTGAACTTTTTTTCTTAGGGTTTGTCAAAAGATCACAGTTGCAAAGTATCATTCAAGCTAGACATTATAAGAGGAAACCTTAAATTTCGAATATTTCCAAGCAAAGTTACAGCCTCTAAGAAGGATGATGCTATGAAAAGGTAATATGTCTTGAACTTCATCAAGAATTTTCTAGTTGTATGGACTAACAGTGCTGGATCTAAGAGCGAGCAAGCCGGGGCCCTTGCCCCGGTCGGGAACTCCCGGAAGTAGCAAATGTACCCTATTTCTCTCTCTCTCTGTGTGTATGTGGGATTTTTTTTTTTTTTTTTTTTGAAACTCGATGGTAAAATTTGAAGGAAGTAAGTAAGGGTCCCAGTTTCATGTTTTTGCCCTGACTCGAAAAAATCGTAGATCCGACACTGTGGACTAAATATACCATCGTAAAAAAATGATTTGTAGCTCTACCTTGGAGAAAAAACCAAGTCAAACTTTGCCCAAATTAATTCTGTACCTTTTAACCAGACTAATATAAGTCACAATATAATCGCTGCTTTACAAGAGAAAGAGAAAGCATTTGTCTGGCGCATACAAAGGATGGGACGCACATTTTGTTTTCTTTTTTAAACTAGTAAATATTTAGAAAGGAGTTTTTTTATTTATTTTTTAATTATTTGTTTGTTTTTATTTATTTTTTTCTGGATCTGAGGTACAGATTTATGTTAGAACTCTGTCTATGAAGTAACAAACGTTTCGGTGCAACAAGAACCATGTGATGCAGAGTCATAGTTTTTAGTTATACAGTGAAACCCTGATACAACGAATGCCAATACAACGAAATATCCGTTTCAATGAATTGCATTTTTAATCCTGATTTAATTTCCTTTGCATTACTTGAATTCCAGTACAACGAAATTACCGTTACAGCGAACAAAATTCGCGGTTCCTTGACGTCTGCTATAACGGGATTTCACTGTAGTACGCTTTACTTGATAAAATTTTTTATTATTCTTTTATCGGATTGAGATGAACTCTACCTTTATGTAAAACCTAGCTCCTCTGCCCCCTTCCCTTTGATATTGGGTACATTCTTAAAAACATTTTCCTGTTTTGCCCAAAGTACAAGGTCAGATGAAGATTTTTCGAGCAGTAAGGTATACAATATACATGACAGCTACATTTGTGTACAATATCGAGATGAGTAAAAATTTATTACGTTTAAATTCTTATTTTAATTTGTTGCTTTTGACTTACATCATAAGTTCTTGCAGTATAAGTAAACTTACACCTTGTCCCGAAAATTTAGACAAAAACATAAAATACAATTCTCAGTAAAAATATGAATGGTAGGACATTTTATTTCTATGTGCATACTAAAAATAAACAGTACAAAAAGCACAAGGTAAAGTTAATTTATGAGAAAAAATATTATGCAGGGGTGCCTACCTGGGGGGGAGGCTTTGCGATATTTATAGGAAATGTGCCCTTGATCTTAGGGTAGTGAGCACCCCTGCATTATGTATTGAATTTATTTAGAAGAACAAAATAGTGTAACCCATAATTTTGACATTTTTTAGCATAGGTTAGTAGTGCACCAAAAAAATCGGAGGGTCAGAAATGGGGGATGTTAAAAGAGAGGGGCACCTCTGAAGCAGTGTTTTTTTTTTTTTTTTTTAAATAAAATTAGGCTATATTTTTAGATGGTATTGTTAAACTGATTAAAATACCTGTAAATGTATGGAATGTGGCCTGAAAAATCAGGACGGATGGAAGCCGTAAACTTCTCCCTTCCAAAGTTACACTCATGAATTAGCATAGGAAAAGTCCATTTTTTTGTGCTTTTTTAGTTTTATTTCTGTAAAAAAAATCATTCCACTCTTTAAAAAATCACTTTTCAATCGACTGCTATTTTTTACTCTGGAAACGGGGGGGGGGGGGGGGGGCAAGGATACTTTACTTTTGGAAGTGAGGAGGCGGTTGTCTCCGTTGCGAGCCGCCTATGCTTTTTAATTTATAAATTTTATTTAAGATTGAGAAGCACAGTTACAAATGTAAATAAGGGTAACAGAATGAACTTGTGATTCTGTTATCCTTACTTGCTTCAAACACGTGGTTTTCCATCAAAAGTATCAAGTTTTACATTACCTTTTGGATGAGTTCATAATAGTTCCATGCTTGGTCTATCGCCCCTTTAAGGCCCTTGGTCAAAAAATATTGGCTTCCATTTTCATATAATTTTCTTGCTAGATGTTCCCACACATTTTCCATTGGATTTTTGTTTGAACTAAGCAATAGGAAGCCCATGACATTGATAGTACATATTTATTGTGTTAGGCACATGAGTAGGTGCTTGATCTTTCCGAAACACATAAAGTGGTACTCCCAGCAAATTCTGCATCAGAATAAAATGGCTCTCGAATATTTGCTGATAGTCATGGGAGCTCACATTTTCTTACCAGAAATAAATGCTTGTCTATTGAATCTAAAAGCATCTGAAGTCATTACTACAAAAAAAAAAAAAACTTTTTTGTTCGCTTTCTAAATTATGCCAGTAAAATTTTTATTCATCGGGTTCATCCAAGTTCCACTTTTTCTCAGTACTAAATATTGTTGACAGCTATTTGTCACCATAAAATATCATTTTTTTGCCTGGTTTAAACGTAGGGTTTGTTGTGGTGTTGGATTTATTTGACTAACGTTTTTGCCGATTTGTAACAAGAAGCTTTCTCGAGTTCGACTATTAGAGTACCATCTTATTCCAATACAGGATTTGCTGGGCGGACCAAACTGTATTTCAGCAAAACAAAGCGCTAACTGATGCATCAATTTCAACAAATCTGTATTTCAATATGAATAATATCAATGTCATAGAATGGCCATCGGTTAGTCCAAACTTAAACCCAATGTAAAAAGAGTGGGGACATCAGGCACCAAAGTTATATGAAACTGGAAGTCAATATTTTTCGGCACAGGAATAACT
The DNA here is from genome assembly GCF_026930045.1 of Uloborus diversus. Classification (NCBI taxonomy): domain Eukaryota; kingdom Metazoa; phylum Arthropoda; class Arachnida; order Araneae; family Uloboridae; genus Uloborus; species Uloborus diversus. The sequence goes on from NC_072737.1 coordinate 138,783,927, forward strand.
TGATATTTACGATGGAAAACCATGGGTAGTAAGTAGAGGTAATGAAAATACAATTTTATATTTACATAAGGTGTTTCTCAACCTTAAATATAATTCATAAATTAAAAGTATCTGTAATTATGGGACACCCTATTTTCCAGTTTTCTTAATAAATTCAACACATGGTATTTTCAAAATAAATTACCCTAACATGTATTTCACATACTGGTAATCATTATACACATACGTGAAATAAATTCCTCCATTCGTATTTTTACTGTGAGTTGTATTTTATGCTTGTATTTATATTTTTGGGACAAGTTGTAGTTTTTGTACGTGCAAAAAAAAAAAAAAAAAAAAAAAAAAATTGCTTATTATTAATTATGAAACAGTTTTCTAAATGTATTCTAAATTTGCTAAAGGACTAGAAAATCACCCGTCAAGGTATGACCGGTGAAAATTGCTTCTGCATTTGAACGAAGCTAATACCTGTTTGGTGATATTTTGATACAGTGAAACCTGTAAAGTTGATCACCCTTGTAAGTTGACCACCTGTCTAAGTTGACCTGTACTTTCAGGCACAGAATTAGATCATATCATATAACTCAACCTATATAAGTTGACCACCTGCTTAAGTTGACCACTACAGTAGTGCATCGCAAGTGGTCAACTTACACAGGTTTCACTGTAGTTGAAATTGTAACCCTAACTCCAGTACATTAACCCTCAACTCCCATGGGTAGCGTACATTGTTGACCATTTTTTCGTTTTTTCATTCCCCCGAAATGACAGTTTTACCAGTAAAACAGTTAAGTTACCGGTTCGAGTTCAGCCTTGTCACGATAAAGCCTTTCCCTGCATGTTAAACATTCAAGCATATTATCAAATTATCATGCCGTGGCGCGAGTTTCATTGTTGAATCTCGCGGGTTACTCGATCAGCTATTATATATATGAGGATGTTTTTTAACTTAAAATTAACAGAGTTAAGTGTATAATTTATGTATATATTTTTTCACTTTGTATTTCCTGATAGAGTTTTTCTGAAATTTGTTTTCCACTGAGTTTTGAAAGAAAAAAAATGAATAAAAAACTGCTCTAAATCACTTAATAATATTTGAAACAGTTGCAAGATCTTTTAATTTATTTTCCTCCTTTCAGAAAAGTTTTATTCACTATACAATAAATATATGAATTAAACTAAGCTTTCTGTCAAAATTTGTACCAAATAAGCTGTACATTATGTTGCTGCACATTACAAACAAAGCTAGTATCTATTTTACTAAATATTATATTCTTTTTTGTTACGCCAAAGTTTGTAAATCTTTTAAATTTTAGTCAGTATATGGTCAGTATTTAGTCAGTATTGGTCAGTATTTTTTAATTTTAGTCAGTTAAGTCAGTATTTTTGACCGTCCAAACAGTTTTACCCCGTGCTAACTGTACAAAGCATTAAAAATACAAATAAGCATAATATTAACCAAATAAATACTGCATTGAATATTAGTAGGGTCTCAATTGGTATTTAAAATGTTAGTAACAAGAACCTGAGCATTTAATAAAACAAAAATAATTTTTTACTTGCAGCAAAATATTACAATACGAGTGTCATTTTTTAAAAATTGCTTGTTTAATCATATTATTTGATTTTCAGAGGTAATTTTTTCGAGGCTGAAGTAGACAACATGTATTACTCAGTGGCGCATCGAAGGGAGGGGTGGGTTAGGGAGTGCTCCCCTCAGAGGCATTGGTTTTAACATAATTGCAAATTCTAATACAGTAGTTAATGCATATAAAAGTGATCTTTTGATCAAAAAGCCCCTTTCAGAAATTATTTTTGACTAAAAAAAACCCTCCAGAAGGTATTTTTGATTAAAAAAACCTCCAGAAGATATTTTTGATTGAAAAAACCCTGCAGTAGGTAGTTTTGCTCAAAAACCCCCTTCAGAAGTTATTTTTAATTTAAAAAACTCTCCAGAAGTTACTTTTGATCAAAAAACTCCTCCGGAAGGTATTTTTGCTCAAAAAATCCCTCTAGTATATCCCTCTAAAAAGTATTTCTGGCTGCGCTACTGGTGTAACTATATAGTTAAAGTATTACTAGATAGATGGCGCTAAAAGCAGAGAAAATATTTCACCATTTCACTTTGCCCCACATTCCCCTGCTACTTAAACAGTTTTTCTTGTTCTCGAAAAATAATGATTTGAACGTACAAATCGTTATTGCATATATCTGTTTTATATTGGATATTTATTTGCGCGTTGTTATTTTATTATTAACTTTAAATGCTTATATACGGTTATTGTGACATTACCGTACATCTTAAAATCATATCTAACACAAGAATTTCTCGCACCAAAGGTACTGTCCGTTCTCAAAAGCAAATAATACCACTCAGGATAGATTCCATTTCAAAAAGGGGTGATAGGTTGAGGATAGGCACTTTCCACTCGTACTTGCTATCTCTGTCTTTTTCAACACTACTTAGGAAGAACGGCTGAACATGCGCAAATTGGCACTAGGTCTTAGCAAAAAAAAAAACAGTATTTAATGAATTTGTTTTGCAGTACGTTTTTTATTTTCATATTTCCTCCTTTTAAATAAATAGGGGCTTTTCTTTTCATAGTTGTGAATAGAAACACAACTTTTTATTGTAACTTTTGTTTAACATTACGATTGCTCACATGTCTTACTGCAAAGATAATTTATTTTTTGATGTTTACTCCATGTATTATGGTATTAACTTTTAAAATATAACGATTCATTACTTCTCTTTTTTTATGATTTTTAGCATGAATATAGAATCTGAAACAATGGATTAAAATGTGTTCAAGATTATAACTTTTCGAGACACGAATAATCGCCGGGCTTCAATCCTGGATTGCAAAAACTTCAATTTGTCAGGAAGAAATTTAAACTTATCGTTTATTTAACTTTCAAATTAGTATATAGAGCAACAAAGCCAAGGTGACTTGTCCATCCATCCATCCAGGGGCGTAGCTAAGGGGGGGGTTTTGGGGACAAAACCCCCCCCCCGAAAAGTTAGTCTCAAAAAAAAAGAGAAAAAGAAGAGAGAAGAGAAAGAAAAAAAAAGAAGAAAAGGGAAGAATTCCAAGCGATTATATATATATAAATATATATATATATATTAATATATATATATATATATATTATATATGTATATATATTAGTATATATATATATATATATATATATATATATATATATATATATATATATATATATATATATATATATATATATATATATATATATATGTATATATATATATATATGTATATATATTAGTATATATATATATATATATATATATATATATATATATATATATATATATGTATATATATATTATATATGTATATATATTAGTATATATATATATATATATATATATATATATATATATATATATATATATAAGAAGTAACCCCCCCCGAAAGTCGGGTCTAGCTACGCCACTGCATCCATCCATCCATTTATTCAAATTATGACGTAATTTACGTGTGAACATTTCCGTGTCATTTCAAATCTAGCAAAAGGTTTTTAGCAGTCACGTTGTTTTGCACTAGTTTTCAATTAATTCATTAGCATAAATAAAACAATTCAAAGACCTGTTGCGAAAAAAGTACTTTCAAGGGAAAAAATATCAGCAGGTAACATTTACGTAATTTAAACAACGTTTTGAAATCGGCAAATTAAACAGACGTTCCCATTGTTTTCACTCTTACGAAACTCAGTTAACTATTTCCAAATTCCAAGAACTCATAACGTAACTTACTGCTAATATTTTTCCAGCCTTTTTTTTTTTTTTTTTTTCTACTAGAAAATCGCCTGTAAAGGTATGACGGGTGAAAATTGCTTCTACATTTGAACTAAGCTATTGCCTGTTTGGTGATATTTTGTTAGTTGAAATTTTAACCCTAACTCCGGTGGATGAACCCTTAACTCCAGTAGACAGCATTATTTGTTGACCATTTTTTTGTTTCTTCATTCTCTTAAAATAACAGTCTTACTAATAAAACTGTTCAGTTACCGGATCCAGTTCAGCCCATTGAGAAGGAATACTAATGGAGGGAGCGACAGCAAATGTCTCAATCAGATAAGCTTCAAAAACATTTCTCCCAGGTCAGGTGACTAATTTGGCTGGGAAGTTGTCACGTTTTGGCACGCAATCGCTCTTTTGGCACTAAATATTTTTCAGACGATGGCACTAATTATGAAGTCGGGGCTACAAATCAGAGCTGCTGAGTTGTAGCGAAAATGATAGACTCTGGCTCCAACTCCTTTCTTTAAAACATAGTCCGACTCCGATTTCAACTCGGAGTTTAAAAAACCGTCGCACTCGGACTCTTAGCATCGAAATCAGTCCGGATCCGAGTCCGACTCCGCAGCCCTGCTACAGATTAGAGTTGCGGAGTCGGAAGTAAAATGACCGACTCCGAGAATTTTTGAGCATTCGACTCCGACTTTTTTTCTTCAAAATCAGTTCGACTCTGACTCTGCAGCCCTGCTACAAATTAGGGTTGCAGAGACAGATGAAAAATGACAGACTCTAACTTCGAGAATTTTAGATCCTTTGACTCCAACTCCTTTACCCAGAAACGCAGTCCGACTCCGACTCTGGCAGTTTATAAGGACTTAGACTCCTGATGCCGACTCTTTTACGCCAAAATCAGTCCAACTTCAACTCCGCAAGCCTGCTACAAACTAGGTTTGTAAAGTCGGAAGAAAAACGACCGACTCTAAAACGGGGAATTTTAGAGCCTTCGACTCCGACTCATTTACCCCAAAATTAGTCGGACTCCGATTTCGTCTCAGAGTTTCAAAACCTGCGACCTCCGACTAGTTTACTTAAAAATCAGTCCGACTCCGACTCTGCAGCCCAGCCACAAATTAGGGTTGTGGAGTCGGAAGAAACTGGCCGACTCCGACCCAGGGAATTTTAGAGCCTTCGACTCCGACTCCGACTCCTTTATCCCTAAAGCAGTCCGAAACAGATTTTGTCTTGGAATTTCAAAAACTTTGAACTTTGACTCCAACTCTTGAACTTCAAAATCAGTTCGGCTCCGACTCCGCAGCACTGCAACAAATTTGGGTTGCGGAGTCAAAAGAAAAAGAACAGACTCCAACTCACAGGGAATTCTCCAACTTTTTACCCCTAAAGCAGTCAGACTCCGATTTTGACTCGGAGTTTCAAAACCTTCGAACTCCGACCCTTTTAGTCCAACTCCGACTCTGCAACCCTGCAACAATTTAGGGTTGCAAAGTCGAGAGAAAAACGGCAGAATCCGACTCCAGGAATTTTAGAACCTAAGACTCTAATTCCGAACTGGCAAGAATAGCAGTCAGTAATTTTACACCAAGCTTACAAAAGTAGCAGATAACATACAGTGCAAATCTTTTAATAAGGACTGATTTCGGATGAATTAGATTTTGAATTGTTTCAGCACATAATGTAAATATTTATTTGATTTGTTGATATTATTATTTTGAATTTCAACTCTTAAACATTGATTGTTTACCAGAAAGTGTTTAGAATGAAGGTCTTTCTTCCTGTTTTAACTATCTACGTAAATAACTATTCGACAGTTATTAACATTACTAATTTATGTATAATTTTTGCTCACATTTCTGGTAGATCGAGACAATTCGTGAAAATTAAAAGCATCCTTTTATTTATTTATTTTTTTTTTTTTTTGGTGAAGTCTGCCCAACTCTGTTCAATTCAAATGAATATGTATTCTGAAAAAATATCGTCTACTTTCGAAAAACAATATTATTAAAGCAGAAGATTAAAGCCAAGCCAAGTAAGAAGAAAACAAAGTAGAATAATTCAACCGCCCTATTTTTTAATTTATCGTCTGCGTAAATTTATTCTTATGATATTTTGGAAACAATTAAGAGTTGTTATTTTTTGAATCTGAGAATTCGCAACTCCAACGAACTATAGGGGGCACTGCAGTCACTGTCTAATGGTGGAATTAAAAACTAAAACAAACGCATGTGGTAACGAAGAAAATGCTAAAAGTGTTGTGATTTTTGTTGTTATGTATGATTTTTTCGCCTTATTCATTTGAAAAGATTTTTCAAAGTCTTTTGGTTTTTCTGACCCATATAGAAAGAGATTAGAAACCAAAAAGTATTACGAAAGTAAACAATTAATGCAGAAAACACAGTAAGTTGTTCTGAAGCAGCCATTTTCACGATGTTGAATTCGGAATTCATAAATTTTTGGTTCGCTTCGAACGGTATTTTCATTTTGTACCGTTTTTTCTATACATTAGTACATATTAAGTTCAGTTTCGTGGCATTTCCGGCATTTGTTGACATTTTTGTCACATAGTGCACATACGTGGCAGACTGTCAAGAGTAACGTTTAACACTAGATAATTTATTTCTATGACTATATGATTGGATATCTAAAGAAATCATGCATTTAATTCATTCGTCATGGAAATGATTTACCTGATATGCGAAATCTTGTCAAGATACATTATTCTTTCACACAATTTTAAAACCATAACCTTATAAACAGATTTTTGGCGAACTTTTATTTTTTATTGTTCAAATTCTTAACGTTCTTTCTGGATTTTTCAATCTGTTCTGCGATAAATATTTTCAAGAAAATTTATTTGCATACTTTCTATTTCAGTAGGATACTGTAGTAACAAAGGTTATTTAAATCATTTATGTGGAATTAGGTTAAGGAAAAGTGTCCAGTCAATGTTGTTAAGTTCGTTTTTTTTTCTTCATCGAATTGAAAAACTGATATTTATTCAAATTCACTCAGAACAAAATAAATAAAATGTGTACTCACAGTTTATATATGGTGGTAGTTTTCTTTTCAGTTGATTGACCATTATTTCTTTTTACTTATCGAATTCTGTAATCTTACTATCATTTTATTCCACTCATGATAAAAATTAAAAATGGTTTAACTAAAAACGCGAAATCTCGCCAAGGCTACTTTGCTCGCACAATTCCAAAACTATAACCCTAAACAAATTTGGCGAAACCTTTCAGCTGAGAATAAAAGGAATAAAGTAAATTCTTTCTCGGTTAAACATTTTTCATTTTGTTCTACGATAATAAATTCAAGAAAATATTTTGCATACTGTCCTTTCCAACTAAATGCTGCTGTAAAATATGATTAGTTAAATTAATTTAAGATTAAAAAAACTCATATTCTTACAAATTCATACAAAACAATAAAAATTTTTACCTGGTATAACGTTATCCAATTTTGTTAATCCAGAGTTTTCTTGTTTACGCTTCCACCATTTAATACTTTTTTGAAAGAAATGAGGAAAACTAACATTATTTTGAGAAGCTCGAGAATACTACTAAGGGACGAATTAATTTCTGTTGTTGAAGGCGTTCTTAGACATGTTGAATGCGTTACTCAGAACAAACTGACCGCGTTTACGTCAACAGATACACGTGGAGCGCAACGTGGCAATGTTTTAGTTGCATTCGCAGTTTTATAAATCACCGCAAGGTAGCGCATTCGAGCGCTGGAGTTCCGAATATTAGATCGACTAAGTGTGTTGTGAGTAAGCGAAAGTTTTCAGCCTGAATTATTGTGATAAGTTTTTATGTTGTGCATCGGTGTAGTTAAATTGAAAGCGTGCTTTTTGAAAAATAGTATTGAAACTTTCTCTATGATTGTTATTAGAAGATTAACAGAGTTTTGAGCAATGTTGAAAGATCAGTTCTAAAAGGTATCGTTTCTGATTATTGTTACTAGCAAAGGCAACGCTGCTAACCTTTTGCCAGTTTTGAATAAATAACGGATACCAGGCCTGTCATTCAAACTCCCCCTCCCCACTTCTTCCCGGATTTTAAAATATGATGTAACTGCATTTTTTATGTATTTTGATTTTTATTCCTTGTAATGACAGTCATGTACAAATATATGTTTAAAGAGTTCGCTCATTGACTGAAAATTTATGGATCCTTGTGTCTTGTAATCAATGTTTTGAAATTATTTCATACGCAGGCACACTAGTATTTAAATTAAAGCATAAAAGTAACAAATATTTATTTTCAAATCTAAAACTTGTTCTAAACGCATCTGCTGTTCACAGGAGCTTGGCGAGAAGCTACTCGCCAACAAAGCAAACGTACACAAATTACTCGAGAGCCGTTAAAATAATTACTAGTTAAGTAAAAAGTGTTTTTATGGAACTAAAATGTTATTTGCACTCATGATATACAATGCTTATTACATTTAAAGGTAAAAATTTAAAAATTATAGGCAACTGTGGGAAATGTACTCGTTGAATGCACATATATGTTATTTTTTTCTTTATTTAGAAGTAAAAAGCATTTGTACATACCTAAGAAAAGTTACTGGATTTCCTGGTATGGCTTTTTCTTCACAGTTTATAATGCTACAACACATATATGTTATTTTTTTCTTTATTTAGAAGTAAAAAGCATTTGTACATACCTAAGAAAAGTTACTGGATTTCCTGGTATGGCTTTTTCTTCACAGTTTATAATGCTACAACACATATATGTTATTTTTTTTCTTTATTTAGAAGTAAAAAGCATTTGTACATACCTAAGAAAAGTTACTGGATTTCCTGGTATGGCTTTTTCTTCACAGTTTATAATGCTACAACACATATATGTTATTTTTTTCTTTATTTAGAAGTAAAAAGCATTTGTACATACCTAAGAAAAGTTACTGGATTTCCTGGTATGGCTTTTTCTTCACAGTTTATAATGCTACAACACATATATGTTATTTTTTTTCTTTATTTAGAAGTAAAAAGCATTTGTACATACCTAAGAAAAGTTACTGGATTTCCTGGTATGGCTTTTTCTTCACAGTTTATAATGCTACAATACTGCTTTATTGCTATAAATCTAATTTTTCCCTTCTACAGTTAAATGTTTTTATCATTCATGGCTTCAGCTAATGAAAACTTCTTCAGCGGTTACGGTCAACTAGAAATTACTCCCCAGGTCACATGGTATTGTTGCCGTTTCGCGATATTAGGGTTGCACTCTCTCCATCTATTCCTTCTCAATGGTTCAGCCTTGTCAAAAAAAAAAAAAAAAAAAAAAAAAAAAAGCTTTTCCAGGCATGTCAAACATTACAAAAAAAAAAAAATATCATACCGTGGTACGAGTTTCATTGTTGGTGACGACAGGAGCAATACTCGATGAGTGAATTCGCTATTATAATTATGACGATTCAGCACGTACACAAAACAATTTATGAACCCAAAAAATCTCCTTTATTGAAGCAGTTAAAATTAGATGACAAAATTCGGACAAATATGTGTGTTTATTCTTTCCTGCAGAAGATTGAATCTCTTCAGAGAAAACAGCATAAATCTTCATTAAAAAAAATAATAATAATGAATAAATAAAAGTAAATTTAAGAAAAATCTGCCGAAAAGTCTTGAAATTTACGTAAATAGCTTCCTTTGTAGTCTTGCCTTAGCTCTGGGCTGTGGGTAGTTACTGCTTAAAACTTCTATGATATTCATATTTTAGTCACAGAGTCGCAAACCTGTTTTGAAAATATAAGAAGTTTCAATAGCAAAAATCCACCTTATGTCTGCTAAAAAAATGAATTGACTGCTCTGATATTGTTCATTCGATTCAACTTGCTCAAGTAGAGAGTCCAACAAGCAGGACTCTTAGGAGTAGTTCGTGTTTTAAAAATATTTTTACCAGATTTAACTATGTTAATAGTTTTTGTCTTTTTTAATTTTACAAACCTTTTAACATTTATTGTCGCGATTTAGACATTTTCAACGTGTTATTTTACTATTTTAGGTCCAGATGTTTTAATATTTTAAGTGTATAATTTGTTTTAATTGCTATTTTTATGTTATTTGCCACTGTAATTGGGTTTTCTCCGTACTGTGCAGTACTTCAATAAGTAATAAATTAATACATTATTCTTTAGCAATCGGTTCATATAAATATTTTTTTTCTTCAGAAAATTTTAACATGCGCAGTAGAAGAAGTTTAAAAAAATAAAATGTATGTGTGTGGGGGGGAGCAAAATGTTTCGTTAACGGATGCACAAAGTAAAACAAATCATTATGTTCTCAAAATTCTGACATTTCTGCTTTTTTTTTTTTTTTTTTTGTAATTTCTAGTTTTGATTCCTTAATTGGAAAATAAATTAAATTTTCAATAAAAAGTAGAGGGAGGGGGGGGGGCAAAATGTTTCGTAAACGGATATTCAAAGTAAAACAAATAATTATATTCTGAAAAGTTTGACAATTCTGCTTTTTTTTCTAATTTCTAATTTTGGTTCCTTAATTGGAAAATAAAATAAATTTTCAATAAAAAGAAGAGGGAGGGGGGGGGGGGAAATGTTTCGTAAACGGATATACAAAGTAAAACAAATAATTATGTTCTGAAAAGTTTGACACTTCTGCTTTTTTTTTTGTTAATTTCTAGTTTTTGTTCTTTAATTGGAAAATAAAATAAATTTCCCATAAAAAGTGGAGGGGTGGGGGGGGGGGGCAAAATGCTTCGTAAACAGATGATAAAGTAAAACAGATAATTATGTTCTGGAAATTTTGTCATTTCTGCTCTTTTTGTTATTTCTAGCTTTGGTTCTTTAATTGGAAAATAAAATAAATGTCCCATAAAAAGTGGAGGGGGGGGGGGCAGCCGCTACTGGTTGATTTATATGACATAGGACTAGGACTAATTCTCTACCTGAAAAAAGCAGTCAACTTTGGCAGGTATCCATTGGCCAACTTACAAGGGTATTCAACTTTACAGGTTTTACTTTTACTGTACCACCTCCGACCAAATCCAAAAGCTGCATCTGCCCTTGATTTCCTGTTTCTTCTTCCAGATCTTGCTCTGTTTTAAGCGCCAACAGAAATCGATATGAGCTCGAATTCGAACATTCGTTCTAATTTTAAATACTGCCAGCCTTTTTTCCCCTCTCAAAAGTGGTGTACGAGAAAGTCCAAATAAATCCGAACTAATCTCATTTAACCGCAACTGTAACTACTTCGGACTATTATGCTTCGGCCTTAATGGTACACAAACAAAACAGCTAAATAAATAAACGCGACGGCCCCATTTTGATTTCATTAAGATTCCCAGCCAAGTCTTTAACAACCCAATCTGAGACCGAAAACTCGCAGGAGAAAATTAGAACGAGAAAAATCGACTGTGTGCTCGGGATAACTTGAGAACGAGATCATCGACGTCTTACGGGTAGCAATAATCAAAGTTCTATTTTCTCGAATAGAAAATTCGGTCTTTGATTGGCTGTTCGGAGTGTGGGAACAGTTGGAAATCCCAGAGCACACGACGAAGCCAAGACGAATGGAAATTAGAATGCCAAACATTAAAACCCTGCCTAGCTTCCTTGTGTCTGTCAATGATGTTTTCTAATGATTTTTTACGTTAGGATTTTTGTTTTGCTCGTGTGGCATCATTTCGGTAAAGACAGGTAATTGGCCTCAGAAATTTCGCGGCTCTGCTGGAGGAATTAGTTTTGCAGCACTGAAATCACCGAATTCCCTCTTTTTGTTCCGAAAACTTGTTTAGTTTGGAACGAATTACTTTTATTCACTTCTATTTCGAAACTCCTTATTTGCTAAGCGTTTTAATGTATTTTTTCTCAATTTTTTTTCCCAATTAACATCTTCCTGTCTTTTTTGAAGGAGGATGCTCCAATGGGGTTGTTTCCTTCAGTCTAAAGTTCTACTTTTAGTCACTGAAGTTGATAGAATAAGAAAAAAAACATGGCGTGAGAAAAACTTTCATTTTCCCAACGCTTAATTTTTAATTCATTTTCTTAAATGTCCGATTTTGAAAATAAGGCGTCACAAATTATATACTTTGGCGCATCTGTCAACCGCGTTTCCTGGTTAGAATAATTCAAAAGGGAATAAAATAATTGCGCTCTACGCTTGATACCAACCATATCATTGCCAGTACACATGAGTAAAGATGTGAGTTAAATATTGCGCTTTGTGAATGGCATTTCTTCATTTGTAATGTCATCGGCAGAAGCATAAACAATGAAAGCTCACGAATTAAAGTATTTATTTATTTATTTTTTTTTTAATATGAAGCTTTGTCAAATAATTTAAAAAATGGTCAGGTTCTGTGTTTTTAAGCATGTTCTTTCAAAAACAAAAAAAAAAAAAAAAACTTTTAAAATTTCGCAAACGACCCCATTTACTGCTTTAGTTAAGTTTAGAAAAAAAAAATTTAAGAAATCTGAGAAAGAAAAAACACAATAACTACAAATTTTTCAAAATTCCCAAAGGAATTATTTTATTGTTGTTATCAGGATATAGAGGTCAAGGACGGATACAAAAGGGAGGGGCGAAGGGGGCGATTGCCCATACCTTGAGAAACCCATCACCGACAAATTTTTCCCAAATTGAAGTTCTAAAAATACAAGTTCAGGTCAGCTTTGATGACATTTAGGGAAGAAATGGGTTCAGTGACTTTCCTCCTGTAATTTTTCGAAATTGAAATTCCAAAAAAGGGCAAATTTAGACGATTTTCAATCATATTAGGGAAAGGGGGATTGTTGAAACATTGCCCCTGAATCACTATGAAATAGAAGTTCTAAAACGCAATTTTAGAATAACTATTTCAACGGAAAAGGAAAGGAATAGGTTTGGGGACCTCCTAGGATAGATCTCTATATTTTAGATGTGTCAGATAAAAATGATGTCCCCCCCACCCCCCAAGCATGTGTTAATGAAATACGTTGTAGAGATAAACTAAAAAAATCAATCGCCTCCTGCTTGAATAATTTCTGGATCCGTCCATGTTAGAGATTGCACCGAATACCGTATTTTTCCGAACATCGAAATTCAAATCGAATTTCTGACCTAATACCGGATGTTCTTTTCAAAAATTTTGCCAATTTAAAATATAAAACTATTTTTGAAATGTAAATGCGTTTCCATTTCACATCGTAAATTCGTCTATTAAGTATAATTATTCATTTAAAATAATTTATTCCAAAAACAAACCGAATTAATATAGTTGATGGACAATTGGATTTATATTTATGTGCATAAGTGAAACATTAATTGCTTTCCTCTGATATATTATTTGGTGATTGATTATCGTAGATGTCATTGTCATTAATGAAAATCTTGTATTTACCTTACACACCAAAGTTACTTAAAGTATCATTGCAAAGTACAACTGATTTAATTGACTTTCTTTTACGTTAATTTATTCATAAAAATTGTATCATCATTAAAATTGAGGAATGAAATTTGATATTTTTATGGTATTTTTAATGGTATTTTAATGCCAGGTATTTTTATTTTATTTTTTCAAGGGTGCAAAAGATTATTAAACTTTGATTACAATGATTAATTTTCGTTGGTTTGATTTTAAACAATATTTAATGTTTCATGCGGTTTGAAACTTCAGAAATTAAAGCGTTGCAAAGTTTTAATATCCAAATGTTTCCTTTTTTTAGCTGCTGTTTTTATGTAAAAAATTGCGGTCGCTGTTAAATAGTAATAAATTCACTGTATATATTTATTATTACTTAACATTATGAGTTTTTTTTCCGGTAACTGTGTCATATTTAAATGCGTTTTTAATAATTAGGCAAATGTAATGAGTCATAAGATTGAAAAAAAAATGAAAAGCAACAAACTTTAAATTTAACATCTGTGTATGTTTTCTTAAATTAAAATAAATTTGAATGTGATAAAATTAATAAGTATAAAAATATGTTTGTTTCCCGATTAGCGTACCTTTGAATTTGTTTGCTGTTTGTTTGCAAAATATTGAAGCATTCGTACGATCCGAATATTCGGTTTGCTTGGCGAATATGCAAACGTTTCACAATTTTTGCCGTTCATAAATCGCAAGGTTTTTCAAAATATTATCTGAAGTTTTAATCTACATGAATTGCAAGAAAAATTTTCATATGATGAACGGTAGATTTACCATTCAAGAAAACAATAAAAATAGACTACATATTCTGTGCATCTCTAATATATATATATATATATATATATATATATATATATATATATATAATAAAAGTGAAAAATATTGAAAAGACCACACCAAAAGCCCATAGATGCGCAACGCAGCAAAACTAAAAAGTCAAGTAAATATAAAATAAACAAGCCAAATTCCAAATATTAAACAAATTATATAAAAATAATGATGATAAAAAGGATAATTGCAAATAGCTTTTAAATAAGAAAAGACAAAGTATGAATTCAGAGCTCATCAGCCGTGGAGAATTCATTAAATATGGTCAAAAGACCAAAATTTTTTAAATATGAGCTAAAAGAGAATGTTTAAGCTCCAGTTCATGCCATATAGAGTAACATTGTTTTCCTAATTATCGGAACTTGTTTTCCTAATTAATCGAGGCGAAACCCCTTGCTTTTAGTTTTAGGTTTGAGCTCCTGTTTATTGTTTATAGTTTAGCATGTTGTGCATTTGCCCAATGTTACTCTATATTGCATGTACTGAAGCTTAAACATTCTCTTTTAGTTCATAGTTAAAAAATTTTGGTCTTTTGACCATATTTAATGAATCCTCCGCGGCTGATGAGCTCTGGATTCATACTTTGTCTTTTCCTATTTAATAGCTATTTGCAATTTTCCTTTTTATCATCATTATTTTTATATAATTTGTTTAATGTTTGGAAATTGGCTTGCGTATTTATATATATATATATATATATATATATATATATATATATATATATATATATATATAGTCGAGTCCCGACTTACGCGAGGGATACGTTCCAGGACCCATCGCGTAAGTTGAAATTTCGCGTTGTGGAAAACTGTGTGTATACGAATTTTTTATTAACATACCCAGTTATTTTAGACCCTTTTAAACACCCTTCAAACTGTTTTAGACCATTTTTAAACTATAGATTAGTTTCTTGCATAAGAGCAGAATTTTTACTGTATTTTTTTTTAAATGCTGTATTATTCAACTATTCAACATAAAATACTGTTGCGATGCACGAAACCAATAATTATTGGTTTTGTGCATCGCACATTCAATGGAAGAGGAAGAAATAAAATAAAACCGTACGGTAGGTACAATATGTAGTAATAATAAAGCGCTACACTATAATAGTACTAGTAGATACACTTATATTCATAACTTAAAAATGGAAGATGATTTATTTGCGCAATCAGATGTTATTTCTAACATATTTTTGAATAGTATAGTTGTTTCTCCTTTACTTTTATAACGTTTCATTTGTGGTAACACCCCTCTTCCGGGGTCTTTGAAATACACAATACAACAGCAGCTTCCATATTTATACTGTTTTGTAATTTGCTTAAGACACTTCTCTGCAAACTTCATACATTAAAACTAATTTCTCTGGACTTTTACGGATTACCTTTTCTTTACTTTTAGTTGTACGTATGGAAGACTTACTCATATCTAAATGTCGTGCTACCTTCGATTCACTTTTTACTTATTCAAACGTATCAAGAATCTGTACCTTATCTTAAATTGTCAAACTTTCTCTTTTTCTTTCCGTCTTCATAATCTTTAGATGAAACAGCGTGCTTAGGTGACACAATATTTCATTACTTTCATATTTGGAATTTAAAAAATATATGAAAAATGTAGAGTGGTTATTTATACACCCTAACAAAGCGATGTTTAAACTAGTGCGGTGTGGGAGCTTGAAGTTCACGAAACCAATATTTAGTAGGCAGTAACAAAGCCCATATTTAACACCACGATTCCTTTCTAAATATTTTCATGTTACGAGAGAGGAATTCGCGCTATCTCTAAAACTCGTTGCTCGTGAAAAATTCGTGTTATAGCCATTTCGGGTAAGTTGAATCGCGTTGTAGCGGGAGTCGACTGTGTGTGCATATATATTGAACAAGTAAGACATGTTTTTAAGTAAAACAATTGATTTACTAATACCTAAACAATGAATACATAAACTAAAAGTTACTGCTTTTGCTAAATAACGTTTCGTAATCAGATATAAGTAAAGCAAATAATTATGTCCTGAAAATTTTGACGTTTCTGCTTTTTTAAATTTTTAGTTTTGGTTCCAAAATTGGAAAATGAAGTAACCCCCCCCCCCCCCGAATCGCCGCCACTGTATATATATAATGGAGCCCTATAAATATTTTGACCAAAATCTCGGAAAAGCTCAATTTTGCCTGCCACAGTATGCTTGCAATGGAAACAGACGCTTTTTCTACATCATCATCCTGTTTATTCTCATAAAAGGGAGCCCGCAGCCTGTATTGCGACCAAATGCTTCGGCCCGCGCCCTCGTTATTTCTTGTTTTATGGGCGGCGGGTCTTTTGTGTCACCAGCATCGCGGCAACAATGCGAGGATGCCCTGCTTTATCGCTTTCCCGAAACGTTTTGTGTTCGGCTCCTTTGACTCATTGTGTTGGCTTTGTAGGATTTGTTAAGGAGGTGAAATTTCGCGACGGCTACTCTAGGAAATGAAGGGATCATTATCATTAATGAAAATTTCTCCCCATTAGCTGGTCAATTACAAAAATGTGGGAAAATGTTTTCAATTAAGAAGACAATATTGTGAGAGCATCATTGATTCAAAACATTAGATACGCGCATCCCGAAATCTAAAAATCAACAGACTTCTGATCCTCTACTACAGGAAACATTTCTCAGAATCAAACGTATTTGTTAAACATATAACGAAAATGGCATGATAGAGTGAAGCTCAGGATTGATGGCGCTCGACCTTGGACGAGTCCAAATCAAAGCCGGTTGAAAACAAGAGAAGTGAAACATTGGCTGCTGTAATCAAGCGTTGGCACAAGTTTTTTGCGAGGAGCAGATTTGTTTGTTTTCAATAGAAATAAACTCAATTGAACTGTGGTTCAACTGGAATCTCCCCATTTCATATGCATTCGTTTTTTTTTATTCTTTCACCGAGCGCTAACATTGCTGAGCTGCTCCCGTTGGCAACTACTTACGGACAACATAAATATCAGCTAACCGAAGGACTAACTATTGAAATGTTTTGTTTCTCTTTTATACTTTGGTAGTTTGCATAAGATACATTAAACGAGGGTGCCTCCCTTCCCCAAATACCACAACACCCCCCCCCAAATTGGACACCCCCCTCCAAAAAGTAAAAAATACCCT
The DNA here is from genome assembly GCF_026930045.1 of Uloborus diversus. NCBI lineage: Eukaryota > Metazoa > Arthropoda > Arachnida > Araneae > Uloboridae > Uloborus > Uloborus diversus. The sequence goes on from NC_072737.1 coordinate 138,801,046, forward strand.
TTAACCCCCCCCCCCTGGATTTTCATGGCCACAGTCTATTGTCCGTTTTTTATGAGAAGGTATTTCGCCACGCCTCCTCGAATGCTGAGTTCCATTCTAAGTGGGGGTGATCGGTAAGAAATCCACGCTTTTCTAAATGAGACAACCAGACAGCCTTAACTTGGGCGTGCATTTTAATGTGTAAAAAAGTCTTAGTGTCCTTTACATCACTTGCTTCACTTATCTGTTGTCATTTTAGTAATTCTTACATTTTAAAAACTGCTGCTTTTACAACCAAACGCTATGATAGGAATACACCTTCGTGGCGAAGGAGAAGTCAGGTGCCTTCTCGTGGAAAACGGACAATAATCAAAAGTGGACATTTTCACTTCAAAGCAAAAAACACAAAATTTATTTGGTCACAGTCGAGAAAAAAAAAAAAAAATAGCAACCTCCTGAATGGTGTTATTCACGCTGATTTAAAACGAGTTCGCGCAAACGATAAATTTCCGATACAAAATTGCTGTTCCATTAGGCTTAAAAAATGCTAATAACTGTTCTCTTGGTGATTTTACAGCCTTGTTTTTTTTTGTTTTTTTTTTTTGAAAATCGAAGGAAATATACAAATACAAATGTGACGACCAGCAATAAGCTATTGGCCCTGTTAAGCTGCTCCTAGTCAGTTTATCAGTACTCAAGGAAGATAAATGGCCCTCTTGAAGCTATCCGCCCCCCTTGCTCATTACCACCTCTTCCGGTAAGCTGTTCCAAGTGCCCACAACCCTTTTTTCCTTATTTCCAGGTTAGCCTGAGATTTGAAAAGCTTAAAACAATGACCCCTCGTCCTGCTTTCGTTGTAAAAATTTAATCCATTAGCATCATTCATTTTGATAAATTTAAACAACTGAATCATGTCCCCTCTGATCCTCCTTTGCTTCAGGCTATACATATTAAGCCTATTAAGTCTGGTATCATAATCTACATCTGAAAGTCCCCTTACAAGTCTAGTTACTCTTCTTTGAACCCTTTCCAATACACAAATATCTTTCCTCAGATAAGGCGACCAAAACTGCACAGCATACTCCATATGGACAGATGAACCTTCTTAGATTTGTTTGAAATAGATCTATTGATAAACCCAAGCATTCTGTTGGCTTTGTTACTAGCAATGCTGCACTGCTGACTAAACATGAAGTGCTGATTTATTAAGATACCTAGATCAATAACATTGGGACTTTATGGGTATTTTTCGTGGGCTTTCGATTGGCGTTAAAATCGAAATGTTCGGATAATTATTTCGGGTAGACAGGGCCGGATTAGCCATAGAGCAGAAGTAGCAAATGCTACGGGCCCCGCGCTTCTGGGGGCCCCGCGCCATGAGAAAAAAAATTCCATAAAAAAACTACTTTTCCGTACTTTTACCCGTTTAAATTTTTCTATTTAGATCTAACTTTTCTAAATATTGAAGCAAATGAAAAATTTTATATTTTTTATTAAAGCGCAGACTCGTTATGGAATAATACCATGCTGACCAGTATCATTGGTGCAGAGAGGAAGGTGGGAGGGGGGGGGGGGGGGCTTTTTGCGTCATTTAGAGACGGTAGGTAACACTATCTTTAGTCACGTCAGAGGAAGCACGAAGGGGATGTGGGGGATATCGCTGACTGCTTTCCAGAAATTTCTCTTAATTGAAGTTTTAAAACGCAATTTTAGTTAATCTTTCTTAGTGCTAGGAGAAAAAGCTCAGTTGGGTTAGAAAATTTTAAAAACTGACCTAAAAATTACAATTTTAGGCAATGTTTGGTAGTTTTATTAGAACGGATAATAAAGTTTTCTCTTAGATTTTTTTTTTTTTTTTCTCAAAAAGTATTTTATTAAATTTAAGGGATTTAGGGATCCTTCCTGAAACTTTCAGCTGTTCAAGCCTAAAAAAAGCAAATTTAGGCTGTTTGATTAGAGTAGAGGAAAGAGGATGGGGTTCTTTCCTGAAATTGTGTTCAAAACTGAAGTCAATTTCAAGCTATCTTTGGGAAGAAAGGGTTTGAGGGATCGACCTATAATATAGCTGAAAACAAAGTTTCAAGCTATGTGAGAAGTTTAGAGAAAGAGATGAGGAGCCGGAAAAAATTCTAACTTAAATTTTCAAATCGCGATTTTGGATTATCACTGGAAATGTTATCGGGCTATCTTTGGGGGGGGGGGGGGGGGATACGGATTTGCTTCACAAAATGTTGGAAACTGGAATCTTCAAGACGCATGCTATCTTTAGTTCTAACTTTAGGTAAAGAGTGGTGGTTTGGATCATTTCCTCCGAATATGGATAAGCTAGGGAAATAGGTGGCTATAATTTTTTTTTAAATCGAGACGGTTCACGGTTCTCTTCGAAATTTAGTGCCTAAAATGCAACTTTCTTCAAGCGGCCATGACGTAAAATTCCTTCACCCAGCAATGTATTGAAGAGCGGCCGGGTCGAAAAATTTGGCCTTGAATATTCTGCTTCGAGAACGGCTGCGGCGTAAAATTCTATGGAAGAATATTCATGGCGAAGTTTTTCGACACGGCCGCTCTTCGATACATCGCTGGGTGAAGGAATTTTACGTCACGGCCGCTTGAAGGGTTAAGCAATTTTTTGGGGGGAACGCAGGAGAAGGAGGATTTTGAAATTCCCCAAGCACAATTCTTAAAAACAGTCTTTGGGGCGATATTAGACAAGGAGGAAAGGGTTACCGTCCAGAAAATGTTTGAAAGTGTCTTTCGTCTTAAAGCTTTCGAAATTGGTGTCCTGAAAAGGTAATAATTAGTCATCCTAAACTCTTTGCTCGCTTAACTTCATGTCAGTTTGTCGCCCCCAAAAATTGCCGCCCGCGACACTACAAGGAGCAAAATTAAGAGATCATGACATAAGAGAAGAAAAGATTCTTTGAATGTTTACACGTATGCTGAGCAAAATAAATAAATTGTTAATAGAGTATAATTTGTTGAAGAACTAAAATAATTGTGCGTGGAAGAAAGACTTTAAATCTCGTTTTTAACTATTTTCCTCTGAGTGGGAGGGAACTAAAAAGCTGCTGCCAATGACCCGAACCAAACCCATTTCTTTTGCATCACCAAAGGAAGCTGAAAATTTTTTATTCGAAATTAAATTTCAGAAAATTTCAGGGATAAAATTATTGAACATAATCGAAAACCCGCTAAAACTGCTTTCTGGAACTTCAAGTTTTGAAAAATGTCCATGGGTGAAATCCCAAGCTCGATCCCTTCCTATAACATCATCTAAGGTGGTCTAAAAATGCGTATTTTGGACTATAATTTCAAAAAATTCCCCCCCCCCCCCCTTTGGGATTGTACCTCTCTCCCTCCAGCATTGTTAACGATGGGCTAAAATGTACTTTTAAGGCATCAATTTTGTAAATTTTCCGGGTTGCGCTGGAGAGTGCCTGAACTCCATCCCATACAAACGTAACCAGCAATGGTCTACAATCACGTTTTCAACACTTCGATTTCAAGAAATCTCCAGGGGATGACTTTCGTGAACTCCCCACCCCCGCCCCAAACTCAGCAAAAATCGTATAAAATTACCATTTTAGAGTCTAAAAATGTTCTACCTAAAACTGTGTTTTTAGATTAATAATGGGTAATAAATTTGAAAATTTTCCAATGGGGCTTCCTTGGACACCCCTCTCTCTCTCTCTACAACATCATTAAAGATAATCAACAGTTTTCTTTAAGATTTCAATTTTAAAAAGTGCATGAGGAGTGTCGCTGTAAATCCAAATTTTTCCCTTTAATTTTACCTAAGATGGGATGCAATCGCGTTTTTTAACTTCAGCTTCAAAAAATCTCCGAATAAAGAACTCTGAACCTTCTCTCTTCTAAATGTCATCAGAAGTCGTTAAAAATGAGTTTTCAGAATAGAAATATCAAAAATTTTCCGGGGGCAAGCCCCCGAACCTGACCCCCCCTTTTTTTTTATATATCGTTCAAAAATTGCGTTTTTGGAATTTAAAGCTAAAAACATGTAGTGATGGGAAAGACGAGGGGCAATATAAGTCGAAAAAGGGTTATAACCCTCGTAAAGCTCTAAAATCATATCCATATTTATGTATTCATGCGTGTTATAAATCCATCTCCCGTATCCATGAAGAAGTGCACAATTTTTTACTATATCATGTAAAAACGAGGGCCCCTTGAAAACATTTGCTACGGGCCCCGCGTTGGCTTAATCCGGCACTGCGGGTAGAAGGAGACACTTAATGCCATTTTCGGGTCCTAAAATTAAAGTTTGAACGGCTCGGTTTTGTTTTGGCGTTCGAAAAACTCCCTACGTTCCTTCTCGGGTGCCCAAGTACCTCCCTGCCAAATTTTGTGGAGATCGGACGAAAACTGGATTTGTATAGGGAACTTTCACATACACACATACATATTCCTTGTTTTGTTAAAATAGATTTATCTTTTTAATGATATTGCGTTTGGCACTGACTTGAAGCAAGTTGTTTTACACAAATACTCTCTCTCTCTCTTTTTTTTTTTTTAATGAAGCGATGGCAGTTACCTTCGTAGTTTGATGAACTTTTTCACATTAAAATAAATCTGAAAACTTATTTCGTTCTGTTGAAATATTGCTCTGACCTTATATGCAGGTTTTAAGTTCAAATCTTATTTCGTGAAAGGATAAAAAACAACACTGTAAAACTATTTTTCATTGCATTTTGTAACTCTTCATGTAATTATAGAAAGGGACAAAATATTTCCAGTATAAAAACAATTCGTCTCCTTTCCTAGTTGTCACACTATATTACTTTTTATGTTGCAAAGAATTTCATAAACCATCTATAAATTGTTTTTCGAGTTGACACAATAATTATAGTTAATTAGGCATTAAATATAGATATTGCATCATTTTCTATCGTATAATCATAAAGATAAAATACGGAACCAGTGAGAAAATAAATAATTATCTTATTCGTGTTCATAGTACATTGGATAGCTCTTTTTTGCTGGAAAAAATAAATAAGTCAACTTAATTATAAGATTATAAATTAACTCCAAAATCTTCACTGTTATTGAGTAGTTTTATATTCTTGTCAACAGATGGCGCTACAGTTTCCAATCATCTGGCTTTCATGGCATAATGGGTCTTGTGTTCTTGAAGTGTTCGGACTTCAGTAGAAACCTCGCCTTTCAATCTGGAATACACGTTCAAGAGCGTCTTATATCTGTGCATCTAACGGGACCAAAATTTCTGTATTTGAGGAGGTAAGAATGTATTTATTGTTAGATAACTGTTTTCTATTTATGATCAGGTGGATTCCTTCTTGCGTTTCGCATTTTCATTATTTTTTTCTATGAAACACATGGCGGGAGGGAATTCTTGCTTTAAGTTGTTAGTCAAACTCGTCTGAATGTTTTTTTTTCTCTTCTTTGTATAAAGTTGGAGTGGTTTTTTTATTTACAAACCAGCGTGGGCGTTATGTGTCAGTTTTTTGCCCTTTCTTTATATTGTGTCGATCCTGGCCTTTCAATGTGAATTTTGTTCTTTAATCGATTCATTTGAAGAGCTATCATATTTTATTTTCGGCAATTATACTACAAACATAACCATGTTTAAAAAGAAAAACCAATGATTCCGATTGAAATATCACTTAGTTGTTTCTTTCTGTAACAATTGTCTAACTTTATTTTCCTTTTTTTTATGACATAATCATTTTTCCTATTCATTTGATATTTTTTATAAAATATCGAAATTTATTTTATCGCCCACGACTCAATTGAAATAAATTGAAACGACTTTCATAATTTGTATTCTCATAATTTAACTGTCATTCATATTTTTTTGATAATTGACAGGAATCTAATATTATAATTCACTGTCCTGCTTTTGCAATACTATACGTCATTTTCACAAAATCCAGAGTTTATTTTCATTTTATTTATTTGTAATTTTTGTATCACTAAAATTTGCAGTTTCTTAGCTTGAAAAGCATATTTCAATGTGCCGTTTCGAGATGGAATACCTCAGTTCAGATTTATATTTTATAAAATGAAATAATACATCATGCAGAGTCGTGTCCAAGGGGAGGGGTTTAGGGGTTAGCCCCTCCCATTGGGGAAAAATAATAAACCAAATGAAGAAAATGCATACTTAATTGGCTTAAATTAACTTCAAAGTGGAAAAAAAAAGTTTCCGAAGTTATTCTTTAATTTAAGACGTTTAACCGCTGAATGATCTATCAATATAAAAGCATTAACAGCGTTAATATTGCTTATTGTAAGGAGGTTATGATGAATTTTGCATATGATGCTGCTATGAAAATGATTATTAGTGATTTGATTGCGTTCGGTAATGTAATTTGAATCTGCAACATACTCTTGTTTAGCTTATTATGCATTATTTCAGAACATAAAACCTTATATAAATGCTAGATTATAAAAGCATTTTTATACAGATTTTAATACTAATTGCAAAAAACCGCATAGTAAACAGATGATTAAAAAGAAGCTGTGAAATGAAAAAATACTGCGGCCAATTGCCCAGCCAGAATTTATCCTTGGAGGGGGGGGGGGGGGGCACAGTTGTCCTTACAGGTGTACAAATGCCAAACTGGGATCGGCGATTTGACATGAAATTCAAGTTTGTGAGTGGTTGCCTCCTTCCTGAGTAAGGCTGTAAAGGCATTAAAACCCCTACCTTTATGAAATTCTGGACACAGGCCTGGCATCATGTGCATATATATACGGACGACTCACGTGAAAGGCAGTGGCATTATCACTTTTTTTTTCTTGTGGGAAAGGGGCTGGTTCATATTCAGAACAATCCTTAATTGTGCAGCATATTAATATACTAGGATTGGCAACATGACGCTAGAACTCGGGAGGAAAAGTCCACGGCACTTGATTAAACACCCACCCACCTCTCGTTTCGCCCGTGCTGCAGGGGACACAGGGAAGAAGGCCTTTCAATGTCATGCCTCAAAACTGTTTCTTGCAGGCCCGACATTGGGAGGGATGGGGGGATGCTGCGCCTTGGCAGTGAGAAAGCAATGTATTTAGATTTATTGGTCGTGGTTTTTGTTATTTTTTTGCATTAAATACCTTTGTCCCCCCCCCCCCCCGCAAAAACTCGAAAATGACTCTGCTTCCTTGAATCTTGAAGGTATACTGGCTGGGACGTACTGAACTTTCATTTTTGGGAAAGGGGAAATTCTTCATTTGCCTAAGGAAACTCCAATTTTGCCGAGTGATAAAATACGAGCATCTAATGTGAAAAAAGCATTAGGCATCTTTAAAAAGTTTACAAATTTTAAGAATGAAAAAACAATATCAATGCTTGCATTATTTTCTCCAAATTTGCCGAATCATCCTTTGAAACTACGTAATCTGTTTCAAAATATTATAAAATATACTTTGATCTTTGATTGGAAAGGCAACGCTTAAAAAATGTCTTTGAGTCAATTTGATTAATCTTTAAAAAAAAAAAAGAGATATCAGATTATTGCACAACATACTAACTTATTATTAAACTTGAGGGATAAGAAAAAATCATGGGAATGCACTGCTATTTCACTACAACGTCCCCTGCCATGGCTTATAGCTATAGACGACTGATTTTGATGCCAAAAATGAAAAAAAAAAAATCGCAATTGTTTCAATGCCAAAAGCTGCTCTTGACGAACTTCAATTGTTGGACACTATTCATTCATAGATTCAAACGTATTCATTTGTTTTAGTTCACATCTCCCTAACTTATTAAAAATAAATAAAGAGGATAATTTGTAGAGAGAGCTTAGTTGTATAAAAGTTAACTTTTCTCTCCTAACACTTAAAAAAGAAAAAGGCGCTTTTTTTTTTCATTATTATAATTATTTTCTTAGTTCAGTTTCTTTGCATGCCGTTTTGATGGTGTCAAAACACCTACTTATGTGTTCAGATAGCTTTGGTTTCATTTTCTAACGTATTGTATAATGTTTAGTGACGTAGTGAGTGTTATTGAGTGCTGTTTACTTGGTGTTCTGGCAATGCAAACTGTTGAAAATTATGCAAAATGTGCCTTTTTTTCGCATCGCTTTTGAAGCTAATGTGTTAAAAACTGACTATTTCACTTAATTATAGTTTTTTAAGGATTTTGAATTTATTACTACTTTTATGTAACAAATTCAAACATCTGTTTATAACCATGAATTTTTCGCGTAGACGCCATGTTTGGTCATTCGCAAGATGAAAATAAACTGATACTATTACTTACCTAAGTTCCCAAAAATAGAATTGGATGCTTACCTCAACACAAACTATTGAAGATAACATAAAGTGTTCAATAAATCATGTTTTTTTTTTCTTTTTATAAAATATTTTTTTGAAAAATGCGTATTATTATCTGCACAGTTGTATTTGATCCTCATTCATTTGAAGACTTTGCTATAAGCTAAATATTTCATCTAAAATAGTTTCCTGCCAACTTCTCATTAACTAATTTAAAAAATTTAAAAACCTATTTCAACGCAAATTTTCCATGTTAAAATTAATATGTCTTGAATAATTGTTTTTCATAGTGTGTAGAGTTCTATTTATTTTTATGAAAGTAGTGAAAGCTGCTGCCTCCCCCCCCCCCCCTTAATGCTTTAAAACTCAGTGACAGTGGTGGCTACTAAGTTTTTCGGGTCTAGTGGCCACTGGCCAGTTGGAAAATTGTCCAAGTCTTGACTTTCACAAAGGACTTGTGTATTTTACGAAAACTTAAAGTAAAACTAATGATAATGCTGCAGATTATTTTCAACTACCGAAAATAGTGTCGCAGACTGGCTAGAAAGTTTCTGCTACTGGGGGGGGGGGGGATTTTGAAAGTTGGCGAAACTGGGGCAAACCGGTTATACTTTTACAAAAATAAAAAAATATATTGTGGAAATTACTTTGCTCATAATCCTTGCGCTTTAAAACCCACTCGTTCATTATGTGAATTAGTAATATGTATCCATTGCTATGTGCGAGAAGGCAGTGGAAATGTTATCTAATATATCAACTTTTATTCGAAAATGGACTCTGACTCTGCTTGGCTAAATTAGAACCTACAATTCAGAAGTTAATTGAAAAAGAGCACCAGTAAACAACTCATAACTGTGTTGTACCTCATGATCAGCAAAAGCAGACTTTTGTTTGTATTTTTTTGTTTTTTTTTCTGGAAGGAAAAACGATTTCCCGAATGTTTTCAAATGTTACCGATCTGCTTGTAAAAATGGTTTTAAAATGCTGATTTGGCAAATACACGAAACATATTATTCTTTTAAGTACTTGTTCATTATTGCACTAGAATGTTCGATGTTTGTTTTGTTCCTTCTTTGGAGGAAGAGAGAGAAGGGGGGGGGGGGGGGGGGTAAGCGTGGATACAAATGCGGGCGATGGGGGCGATCGCCCCTCTCTTGAAGGTCTCTGCACCTGCAATGTTTCGGAAATCCTAAAAACGCCAAGTTTGGTGACATTTGGGAAAGGAATGAGGCTCGAAACTCTACCGGAAGCTTTTCGAAATGGAAGTTTCGGAGGAAGCAAAGGGTATTTTCTCGATACATTTTGCAGGAAAGAACAGCAATATACATGCAAAAAGCATAACTTTTTTTTTATCTAGCGGGGAAGGCTGCAATTCCCCTCCCCCGCGATCCCCCAAATGATTTCCTTGATACTTCATCTTTAACTGTTTTATGCATAGCGATTCAGCTTTGCTCGTTCTTTTTTTTTTCTCTCTCTTATACGCATTATCTGCGCCACGTTAATGTGTGTGCAATCTGCAGTATGTCTTACTTCACGTGTTTTCTTCTCTATTACTAATAATTTTTGCAATTTGGTAACGTGTTCCACCAATACGTATTACCACCTGTTTCATTTAAATCTGATTTTTACAGGCATTTAGTTTATCCTAATGGTATGGCTCCTTTTTAAAATGCTTTTATAAGTCCTCAATTTTTATTTTCATTTCAAGCACAAGTCCTGTACCACCATTGTTGTTTCACCCACAATAGGGTTGTTTACTTCAGTCAAAAGTACTACTTTTATTCACTAATGTTAATGGAATGACCAAAAATAATAATAATAATAATAATAATAATAAATAAATAAACAAATAAAAATAACATGGACCCGGAAAATACTTTCATTTTCCCAAGAGCAGTTTTTAATTAATTTTTAAACTGTCCGATTTTTCAAACAAGACATGGTCTTTATGACGTCACAAGTGATGAACTTCGGCGCGCATTCCACTGGTGTGCTGAATGTTTTCGTTTGGGGGCTATCTACCGCGTTTCCTGGTTACGATAATTCAAAAGGGAATTAAATAATTGCACAGTACACTTACTGTCAACCATATCATTGCTAATACATGTGAGTAAAGAAGCGAATTAAATATTATACGCTCTTTGCTAATGGCATCAGTGAATGACCTTTCATCACTTGTGGTATCATGTGCAGAAGCGTAAAAAATGCAATTGAATCTGCGCACTGATTAAAATGATTTTTTAAAAAAATATTTAACTTTATGAAATTATTTTTAAAATGGTCGAACCCTATGTTTTTAAGTATGCTCTTTCAGAATAAAGAAATACTTTTAAAATTTCGGAAAGACCCCCATTTACTATCTGTACTTCCTTTCGTTAAATTTGGGCAAGATTCCAGAAAATTCCATAAGCAAGCTAACTGATGCATCTGAAAACGAAGGAAAGTAGAAGGCGGTACGGGTGTTTTCCTACTTGTCAATGAAAGTAAAAAGGGGAGAGAAGATGGGGGGGGGGGGACTCCTCCAAGGTTACGTGGGGTGCTTAACTATATCGGGTTTCGTGGGAGGAGGGAGCGCAATGGACTCCGTTTCTTATTCCTGATCTCATTTTCAGCGGGAAGACGGGAACATTAGCCCATTGTATCATTCAATACTGCATTCTTTCCTGCTGTAGATTACGTGGTAGATAGCTACATCCACTTGCTTTTCAGAATGATTGGAAAGGAAATAAAGGAATTTTTTTTTTAAATACTAGTTATTTTTTGTTTGAATTAAACTAAAATACATGTTGGGGCATATTGTGGAATGGGGATGCTTCCTTTAATCAAAAGTACTACTTTTCGTCACTGAAATTGATAGAATAAGCAAAAATAAATAAATAAATAAAATAAAAATAACATTAATAATAACATGGAGCCAGAAAAACTTTTATTTTCCCAACAGTTGTTTTTTATTTATTTTGAAAATAAGACGTGGTCTTTATGACGTCACAAGTGATCCTACCTTGGCGCTCTACTCCATTGGCCCGCTAGATATTTACGCATTGTTGGAAAGAAAAAATGTTGCCATTGAACAGTAATATCAAAAGCAACCACAATGAGAATCTTTAATGAAGGCTTTTCTGAAGCAAGCATGAAATTCATTACTATAATTGCGCTATGATATTTTTATCTTTACCTGATGTCAAAATATTGTGCTTTGCGCTAATGGCATCAGTGAATAGCATTTTTATCACTTGTGATGTCATGCGCAGAAGAATGAAAAGTGAAATTGAATCTACGCAGCGATTAAAATATATTTTTTTAAATACTAAAATTTGACAAATTATTTAAAAAAAATGGTTACATTCTATGTTTTTATGCATGCTCTTTCAGAAGAAAATACTTCAAAATTTCGGAATCAACCCCATTGTCGAGCTCATAGGATACTTGCAGATCCCTCTGAAATCGGAAATACAGCGAAACCTTTGCAAGGTGGTTCACTCATAAAAAGTGATGACAAAAAAAAAAGTACCTGATGAAAGCGTTAAGCTTTACAGGTTTTACTGTGACATGCCTATAATTTGCTTCAAGGATTATAATTGGAGCCCAAATGATATTATGGGTCAGGTGTGTCCCCAAGTAATTTGAGTTGAGGACCAAATGCTTTTGAAAAAGTTTTATGGAGTCTATGAGAAACAACCTTCATGTTCTATACGAACTTTTAAAAACTTAAATTAGTCGCAGAATTACATTCGAAGTACTGGAAAAAAGAGTTAAAAGTGGCACCTGAAGGTGTTGTTGCCTGCATAAAAATATTTTCTAAATGATTTATTTATGTAATTTATACTTGAAAACATTTATGGCGCTCCAATTTTTAGCTTTCGTGGTCCAGTTGCCGACTGCTGTAACGTGCTCAGTTTATATATATATATATATATATATATATATATATATATATATATATATATATATATATATATATATATATATATATATATATATATATATATATATTTATTTATTTATATATATATTTTTATATATATATATATATATATATATATATTTATATATATATATATATATATATATATATATATATATATTTATATATATATATATATATATATATATATATATATATATATATATATATATATATATATATATGTGTGTGTGTGTGTGTGTGTTCTACTTTGGGTTAAATTTTCGCTCTGGTACGGATTTCTAATGTTACATCTTGGTTCTGAGTACTATTTTGCATCTTGAAAATTTAATTTTACTTTTAACAACCAATCAAAGAAAAGCTATTAAATGAGCTATTAGAATGAACATAATATTCAAGTACATCTTCGTTAGTTAGCGATTAGCATCATTTAGTTTCTATTAATTTATATATCCAAGACATTCACTACATCTTTATTTCTTAAGGAAAGTCATGTCACATGATTTCAGGAAAAAAAGACATTCGATAGGATGGCTTTGCATCCATAAGCTCACATCTTTCCTAATTTACCAAAATTTGCTAAATTTTTCGGCCCATCTTCGATGTTGCTAACCACACGGCCACCCATAAAATCATCTAAGGAATGTCGGGAAGACATACCGAAAAATGAAAGTTCATCAATAGGTTCTTTCCCTTCAAACTTAGCTTTTAAACAAGAATGGTCATCCCGCACCCAATCCTTTGTCACTTATCAGCGCTATCACGTGACCAGCAACGTCGTGAGTCTAAAATTTGCATACTCAAAACACGTCTTACTATGTCCAGAACTTATGCTAATTTCCATATTTCCTTGCCTTCCATTTTGTGTTCGCTAACGCTGCTATTTCCATCCGTCCTTAGCAATTGTCCACCAGTGTAGTTAAAGATTTTTTAACAATATCCTCATATAGAAATCTCCAAGCATGTGGAAATGAAATTACAAGATTTCACTGTTAATTATTTAATTAATTACAAGAAATTAGGTACAAATATCAACATTAAACATTACTTAACAATTAACTTATAAAATCTTCATGATTTTCCTAAAATAAAATTGTTTTTCTCACAAATAGCAATAAAAACCAAATGAACCAGGTTTCAACCAAAAAACCTGGTTTAAACCAAAAAAAAAAAACGGTTTTTGTTTTTTCAAAAAAAAAAAAAAAAACAGTTTTTATAACAACCCTGGATACCAAACGAAAAAGCCCCTCGCGATATTGATAGTAGTAAAAATACTATTATCCGTGATGATTAGTTTTATCTATACTAACAATATAAAGCAGTACAGTTTGTTTGTTTGAACATGCTAATCTCAAGAACTACTGGTTCGAATTGAAAAATTATTTTTGTGTTGAATAGTCCGTTCATTGAGGAAGGCTATAGGCTATATAACATCACGCTATGACTAATATGAGTGGATCAGCAATAAAAAAGGTTATGAAAACGGGAAATTTTATATTATAATATAAAATGCTTGGAACGCAGAATACGCGGAGCCACGGTGGCTCGACCTAAAGATGCGGGCTTCACGATCCAATAAACGTAGGTTTGAGTCTGCCATGAGGCAAATCTCAAGGGAACATTTCAGAGAAAATCCTAAACGATGCTGAAAATGATTTGCAAAAAAAAAAAAAAAAAGTATATATACGTATCATAGTCTTATTTTTCTTATTAATTATTAACTAATAATATAAAGCTGAAGAGTTTGTTTGTTTGAACGCACTAATCTCGGGATCTACTGGTTCGAATAGAAAAATTCTTTTTGTGTTGAATAATCCATTTATTAAGGAAGGCTATGAGGGTGTTTTTTTTTAATCAGACTGACCGAAATGTTTGTAATTGCAAATTAAATGCTAAATTAATTGTTTAGTTCTATGACTTCCTAATAGATGGCGGGGTGAGTTAACTGTTTGAGAGGGCGCTGACCGACAGTGTCGATAGCTGCGAAGAACCATGCCCATGCTACGCAGTGGATATCAGTGAACAGATTTTTGAATGCGTTTTTTTTTTTCCGATGTTCAGGTACATAATTTGATTTTGTAGGATTTTTCTATTGGATTTTGTTTTCCTTTTTTCTTCAACGTTTGTTTTTGTTCTTATAGTTGAAGACTATAAGAACAAAATACTTATACTTATCTAAGTAAATAATATTTGACGGATTATTCAATTGTGATTGTTCTTTATAACGTTTTTATTACAGCATTCTTTATGTGGCGAAACACTTCAAATTGCAGGGGAAAAAACCGCTTCACTCGCTAAAGGACAGGGTTACGGTAGCGTGGTTGCTTGCCGCGTTAAGCAATGCAGTATGTGGTTGAAGGATTATTTTGAGTTTTAAAGCTACCGTTAATAGTTTTATGTATTTCGGCGAATAGGTTTAAATTCCAAAGAGACTTTAATAGGTCTTTTGAAAATGTGTGTACGCATTTTAGTTGAAGAAAAATGATCATTTCACATCAGAAGGGGGGCGGGGACGTGGATTTTTTTTGTTCAACGGACTTCCTTTAACTTCTTAGCACGGGCATCGCTGTGCGAGTACTGCTAGTGTGAATTAAAAAGATTGGAAATAAATGAACTTTCTTTTATGAAACACAATCACTTTGGTTAATTGTTTTTCAATAAAATTTTTCGTGGTAAAAGTTGACAATTGGAGCTAATTAATTTTTTTTAAAAATCAACGCGCTATTTCTATTAGCAACGAGTATGTACTGTATTTTAATTTAAACTCCAGCCAGTTTGCGTTTGCTTGATTGTTGTGTCTAAGATTGCAACTGAATTGTGCATACAATCGAAAGCTATAACTGACTTGGGAGTTCAGTGTGGTTAGAAGTCGTCTACGCGAACTCAGTATTAAATCAAGAAGAAATGTCGCTTACAGCATTGAGTCTCACGTTTTAGCATTTAATTTTCCTTTTTAGAACGAGAACACTTATGCACTCAGGAATTGGAACGTGAGAAAGGAAAAGCTTTCCATACACTTTTTGCATCGAATTTACGAACAGCTCGAAAAGAAACTTTGAAACGTGTGTGACAGAAAATAAAAACCCCGAAATAAATCATTTATGTTCTTATTAACGATCACAAATTATCCTCAGATCAAAAATAACTCTTTGTTTTAAGAAAAATAATTAGGGTTGCGTAGTCCGAGGGAGAATGACTGACTCCGCCTCCTTTACGTCAAAATCAGTCCAACTCCGATCCTGGCTCCGGAAATAAAGCTAGGGAGCCGGAAGTAAAGCTATTCTCAAATTCCATTCAAAACAAACTAGTATGTTGTGGCCATCACGAAACTTTCTTCTATATTTTTCCTTTTTCTGATCCCTCCTCATGCTTGACGAGGAAGCAATATTCCTAACAAAAACAAAATTACACATGCAAAAACTTGACGACCATCCCAATGTCTGAATTATTGTAAAAACAAAACAAAGAGCGAAAATTGAAGGTTACTTTAAAAGCCTTACTTCAATTAATTACAAATATTTTATTTATTAACAAACATAAGATGGCAACAGTTAAAAATTTTAAATCATTGAGATAATATTTCCGATCATTTCCATACAATTAAAATCACGAGAAATACGCAGACGACAATCTATTACGATTTATCTTTCTTATTGTTGCATTAATAAAACTATTTTTATTCGCAAAAAAAAAAAAAAAAAAAATCAACACCTCTTGGAGCGATTGGAGTCAAAATTGAACCAAAGCCTGTTTACGTATGGATTCACATATATTCCAAATTTCAACCAGAAGGTAGCATTACTTCTTGAGATAGGGCACTCACAATGGAAAAAAAGAACGGGCGATTGCGCTACCCCCCCTTTTAGCTGTTGACATCAAAATATAATCAGCTCTTATACCCACTAAGGGCTACTTGTCAAAAAATTTTTGTTTGATTCCATTCGTTATTTCTTGAGATACAGCAGTCACAATTGACGATAAAAAAACGTTCTATAACTCAATCCCCGTTTGAGCTATTGACACCAAAATTGAATCAGCACCTGCTCCTGTTAGGGGCAACATATGGACCAAATTTTGTTTGATTCCGCCAGTTACTTCCTGAGGAATAGCAAGCACGCGTAACTCAAAAAACGTCCCATTGCTCCACCCCCCTTGGAGGAATTCGCGCCAAAAACTAATGGGCACAAGTTCACATAGGGGCACATATGTGTACCAAATTTCGGTCAATTTCATGCGGTAGTTTTTGCTGTAGAGCGGCCACAAAAAACTGGTCACACACAGACGTGACACACACACATACACACATACATACACACACACAGACAGACAGACATTTTCCAAAAATAGTCGAAATGGACTCAGCACACCTCAAAACGTTCGAATCCGTCAAAATTCGAAATTCGAAAATTTGCACGAATCCAATACTTTCTTCTATATATTAGATATAGAAGAAAGTAAAAAGAAACTTTCGATTGGAGGCTTTTTCGTTTAGGTTTCTTTTACACGTTTCACTT
The DNA here is from genome assembly GCF_026930045.1 of Uloborus diversus. Classification (NCBI taxonomy): domain Eukaryota; kingdom Metazoa; phylum Arthropoda; class Arachnida; order Araneae; family Uloboridae; genus Uloborus; species Uloborus diversus. The sequence goes on from NC_072737.1 coordinate 138,817,720, forward strand.
AAAACGTGTCTCCCCATTCGTCAATTTCAGAATTCAAATTAGTTTTATGTATATAATTGGTACTTAAAAATTGTTTGGCGCAGTATAGCCCTCAGAGGCTCTTGCGCCATTAAAAATAAACCAACCAACCAACAACCAATTAAATTAGTTTTTTTTTTTTAATTTTTATGTGCATGCAGTTGATTCATTAAAAATGACACACAGCGTGTTTGTTTTGAGGCCTAAAAACTTACCCTAGGCGTCATTATAACGCTTATATTTCAATTCTTATCCCTAACACTGGATATTAATTTTTAAAACTATTTGACTTCGCATTCCAAACCTCTTTTTTGAATGTGCTAACGAATGCAATTAAACCCATTTCTGATTTATTCTCGACCACTCGCCGAGTGGTACTAGATTAGGAGGCCTAGTCTCTGCCCAATACGTAAAAATTTAACGCATGCAACGCCCACCCGTGACGTCACTTTTACGTACGCAACAAAATTCGCTAGTCTCTGCCCTTTCTTACCGGACGCAAAAGGCAGCTGCCAAAACGCGAACGTACGGTAAATTAACGCCATGATTTTTCTGGCGTAAACCTTTCGTACGTACGTTTAAGAGTCAAAACAAAGATGGCTGCTGTATTCGCCGCGCAATGAGTTTTATGAAACTTGCTGAACTATTGGAACTTATCGGAAGAAAAGTATTGACGAATCATCACACGCGTTGGATATTTTTGATGCAAGGTTTGTCAAACTTTATAAATAGATCAAAAGTTAAGTGATTAACGCCACAGAAGTGAAACATTGCTTTCCCTCCTGTATATAGGGTTACCAGCTAATTTGCGAGTACATTCTTCGTCACTGTTCTACAAACACAACATCATTTTTAATTCTTAGCGTTCATTTATATTTATTGATAAGAGTGAAGTAAAAGATCTTGCACCATGGCCCTACGAAATTTGCTGTTGATTTTGTTTGTACAGATTAATTATTTTCCGACAGGTAAGTGGGTCATTCCATTTTAAACCAAGCAATAAAATAAACAAAATTCTCAAGCTGATCGTTTCAGATTTTCAAGAAACTTTGCGAAATCCTACTACTCTCTGACACCTCAAATGTATATAAACTTTAAAAAAAAATCTATCTTACATAATTGATCAGTAACTAATGTCTGAGTTTGTTAAACACTATTTTCCCGGCAGTGTTTTGAAATGTTATACCTAACTCAAGTTCTATGGGAGCTTCAGAGTTGCATAATAGCTCATTTTAAAGAAAACTGCATATGCCTTACTTTGATGTGTAACAACACAAATATTTCAGATAAAAATATGTTTTCACAATTTTAAAATTTGACATTGTGTCTCAAAAATTCAGGGGTTTTTTTTTGTAATGTATTATAATGAATGCATCCCAAATGTTCAGAGTGGGCTCAGAACAGTTGCAACAAATATTGTAGGATAATTTTTACAAAAAATTGGCTTAAAAAAATCCTGACTAGTGTTATGCCGGATGTCCGAGGGAAGATAAAGATGTGTATCCTTATCTGTTTTTTCCAGATCTTAAACAAATCTTTTATATTCTTAAATTTCAACACATATTTGAACTCTAAATATAGATAGGCATGAAACACTCTTAAATTCTATGTAAGTTAAGTGTTTTCATTTTGTTAAATAAGGTATCATTTCAGAAATTGAAAAAGTTAATTTTTAAACCCCGACTCTATTAGGAAAGAGATAATAAGTTTGACATGTATATTTGTGTGTGTTTGTGGAATCGTAGCTCCCAAACAGATGAAACGATTTTGTTCATTCTTTTTTACGCTCAAAAAGTGACTTGACCTTTGTGTTCTTAGCTTGGTCTCATCTTTGTAACACTAATTACCCAGGGGTGTCCACCTCTTCCCCAAATACAACAGAGAAAAATACCCTTGAAAACAACCTTCCTAAAATTTTCAATTCCGTAGTCTGACCTTCCCTTGGTGGACACCTATGAATTAATGAAGATATTAATTAAAAACCAACATAGTGTTTTTCGCAGTTTGAACAGTGAGATCTTATATATGTGCGTTTAAATATTGGGACTAGTTGAAAGAATGAAATTTTCTCCGTTGAATATTTGTTAGGAATTTCCAAGTAGGAGTTATAATCTTGTTTACACAATAAAAGAAAATTTTGAGTTCAATGTTAAACCTTTATGCTTGCGAGTAATAGCAATTTCTTTGTTGCTCCACGATTTAAAATTTATCTACCTGCAGTTTCTGGCGTGTACTGACCCACAAGTAGTTCTCACGGATCTAGACACTAGTGATCCCTATCCGCAGATCTGAACTTTTAACGATCCAGCACATCACTAGTTAAAAGTTTTTTTTTTTTTTTTTTTGAACTACAGAGCTGTACAATAGCGCATTATCTTTCATCTCTGATTTGTAAGTTAAACATTTTTTTATTCCAATAATTTTAAAATTATGTACTTTTTAAAATTTTGTTGTAGTCCCACTCTGAAAATGTTTGGCCCTATTCACTAAAATACAGTAAAAATCATGCTCTTTTTTTATAAAATGACACTATTCTCAATTTTTTTTTAATTTGAAAATTTTGGGAAAGAGAATTTTTTTCCGAAAAGTATTTAAGTTACACATTCAACTGAAGTGCATGTCTTTCTTTTCAAAGTGAGTTATAATACAGCTCTGTAGCTCTCATAAAGATTGAATTATAAAATTTTACGCACTGCCAGCAAGTTAGAAAGAAGTGCTGTGCTTTTTAACAACTTTCAGAAATTAATTACTAATCATGTATGAAAGTTTTTTAAAAATTATATACAGTAAAACCCCTCTAATACAGACACTAATGGGACAATTTTTTTGTCGGCAATAGAGAGATGTCCGCAGGACAGAGATTTAACAATGTTATTTTCTTTGAAATCGGAGAATAAAATATTGTTCACATCAGTGAGGTGGCCGTTTGGAGGGGTTTTACTGTTACATTTAAGATGTCAGAGAGAAGGGCTTCTGAAACTTTCATGAAATTTGAGACGGTCAGGTTGAGAATTTTATTTATTTATAGGTATGATATATGATCCATTTGCGTGTCGAATAATATTAATTTGTACAAATAAAATAAACAACAATGTTTCTGGGGCCAAGCTGCAAGATCTTTTACTTCACTCCCATCAGTAAATATAAATGAATACTAGGAATTAAAAATGATGTTGTGTTTGCCGAATGATGAGGTAAATTAGTTGGTAATCCCATAATGATGAATGAGCAAATGAGCTGGTAATATTGCTGACAGAAAGCAATGTTTCATTGCTGTGAGGTTAATCTGAACATTTTGGTCAGAAAAAAAGTTTGACAAAATTTGCATCTAAACTATTCAACACATTGTATAAGACTCCTGAAATACTTGTCTTTTGATGCATTCCAATATTTCTGCTTCTTTTTGTTGAACACTCAAAGCAGCAAATTCATCACTCAGCAGCCATCATAGACTTTGCACATAATAGCTGTAAGCTCAGGTACACATGTATACCTTCCGTAGGACTCCCTTAAGCTACAGTAGGGTCTCATTTCACAATTTTCCATGGGGGGGGGGGGTCTAAAGATTTGTGTGCAACAGATTATATAGGAAGAAAACAAACTGCGTACACACAATAATGCCAAATTTGATTGTTTCTAAAATTCAGAGGGTTCCCTTACCACCCAATTGATGGATCTGGAATTCTTGTTCTTCACTATACATATCATCATTCCCATAATACACATCACAAAATTTTACACAGTTGCGGAACCAATAAATGCACATTTACATCAATGTTCATTGTTGTTTCTTCAATATGCACTTTATTTGTATACCTTCGGCTGATTTCAAACAAATTTCTTTATTTAAGCTGTCATTTTATTATAAAAAGGAATATTAAAACATATTCTGTACAAACTGCAGTATAATTGTAATGGAATTTTAGAGGCTCTGCCCCCTGCTCGTTTGGCTCGCCAACCCCCGGTTGCCACCTGTAGGCGCTCAAAGCCACTTGCAGCAGGTGACTATTAATGATTTTAAGGTTTAGAGGGGCGTTAAAGAGTGGAAATGGCTTCCCCTATTTGCCCTGTGTCCAGTGGTACAGGTAGACACGGCCAATCCGGAGAAGATAGACACAGAAATAAATAGTTTAGACTAGGGGGCCCGACTCCCCTGCTCGCTTTGCACGCCAACCCATTTGCCATCCGCCTCAAAGATTTTATGCTTTTTAGGGTATCATGACATCCTTGGATATCCTCAAGACATAACTGGATATCTGGCCCCTCAAGGTTCAGAGGGGTGAGTCAGGGTGCAATAAATACAGAGATTAACAACCCGTATCCAAAGGTGGGGTGTGTTGGCCGGATTCGTAAGGTGTCTGACTCTTAACTCAGGGGTACCCACCTGGAAGGGGTCATGGTACAGACTGCGCCAATAGAATTTCTAAGGGAAGGGGGGGGGGGAGAAAATTGAGAGGTATTTTTTGGGGGGTGCTTTTGCTCTTGGGGGAGGACCCCTGCTTACCCGAAGGGTCCAAGGTCCGATGCCAGCCGGTCAAAGATCTTCCATGTTTGTTAATGGTGACTGGGGCAAGTTAAATATGTCACAGTCAAAGTCCTTCAAAGAATTAATACCTCTGGGAGTGCAAGACCAGAGATTACTCGTCTTCTGACCTGGATCAAAAAACAGTTGTCTTCAGGTCCCCATCCAACAGTTTAGAACAAAAATGGTAGGTACGGGGAATCCTAGAGTGTGATGTATTCAACAGTACTAGTATTGACTTGGCAGACATTTCCAGTTCAGAGGAGATGCGGTTAGGGACAGGCAGTCACAGAAATTAATATTATCGACTATTAGATAATCTGTTATGCAAATTGTTCTGAATGATGTTTTAATTTTCAAATTACAAATAGAAAGAAATTCACGAAAAAACATTTTAGCAATTATTTTTCTTTTCGTAATTGCATATGTAAAGCCTAATAAATACAAATTAAATTTCATTCATTGGATATTTAAAGAGAGATGGGTTTCTAAACTCCTTGGGCCTGGGCTCAGTTAGCCCCCGCTCCAGATCTACTTACCTGCAGCGCGGGGCGGCTCACTATACTAAATGGGCCCCCGGCCTTCAGTGGCTTAGAACTCCAGTAGCCAGTTAGGGGCTCTGCTAATTTTTTGCCAGGGGGGCCTAAAATTTATAGATCAGAGCCAGACAAGGGTGTCACCATCTCAACATGGAAGGGGAGAGCAGGCCCAGGAAAGTCCCAATGCAAAGTCGTTGTGACCTCCCAAAATTTTCCTTATTCGATAAATTTTTTTGCCGCTTCAGCAAAATTAGGAGTTTTATTAGGTAAAATTATCCTCATTCAGCGACAATATTTGTGGCATTCCATTCGGCAAATAATTGAAGACTTTTTTTCCTCCCAAAGATTAAAGTTCAGTGTCCTCCTGGGCAGGGCCATAATTTGGACAGTTTGGGGACTGGTCTTTTAGCCCCCCCCCCCCAAGATTTTGGAAGCAATGCAATTCTAAAATGATAGCAGTATTAACTCAACACCAGTAATTTTTCTTTTTTAATGTACTTGGAAGAAGATGTATACACTTTCAAACTCATTGACAAATGCCCCCCCCCCCCCCGGTGAATATGTCCATGGTGCCAGAAATGCCTGTTTTTTTATTTGAGAGTTGGCACAAAAGTACTTTCAGCCAAATTCTTAAAAAATATTATAGTGTTAAAGCTATTTTGATAATTTACAAAACAATTCAAAATAATGTTTCAAAGAATGATATTTCGCTACATTAGGAATATTTTGTAATTTCATTATCATATTGACAGATCAATGAAGAAATATTAAAAATGAATTTTATTAGAACCTTCCATTGCTTTGTTTTCTTTGCTAGTTGATATTTTAAATTTTAGGAATTTGTTACTGAATGCTCCAAAAAACAAAAAAAAAAAAAAAATGGTAAAAACTCCAACAAAAATGCTTTTTTTTATTATCATTATGATTCTTAGGTCAAAAGGTTCTTCTTTTGTGCCCCTTTTCTTCTGATTTGGGTACCCGAGTGGTGTAAGTAATAACAAGAAATTTTTTTTCCATCTTTCTATGATTGAGAGCAGACGTCGAAAGGAGAATCAAAACAAAACAACTGAGGCTAGCCTCGTCTCCTGAGCGTTCTCATGTCAACGATTCTAATTTTCCATTGGCTTACAGGGACAGGAAGAAAGGCGTGGTTTAATGCTTACCGTACGTTCGTTATCCCAGTGAATATTAACGAACTTCCGGTATTTTTGGGCAGAGACTACCGCAGTTACCGTACGTACGGTGAGTGCGTAAGTTGCTAGCGTCCGATACGATGTGCTCGTGCGATGACGTCACGATTAACGTATGCTATTTACGTATGGGCAGAGACTAGACCTCTAGGAATGCCCTCATTGGCGGGCCGTCCTCGCGAGAGAGTCACTTAAGTCTCTCCCTGTCCGTGACTAATGGCTGCAGGAGCACTCAGGAGTTGCCTCCAATTGCGATACCTGGTGATTAATATGGGCCTCGATAGCAGTTTTGCTGCCGATCGGGGCATTGATTTATCTGCCGGCTTATTGCATGGGATATCTATCGTCTGCCTCCTCTATAGTAGAGTGTTCCTTTTGTGCGAGGACGGACCTTCGAAGCCCCTAATGAACGGAATTACCGAGGATTTATATTTGTGGTTTTTGGAAAAGAGACAGATGGAGAGGATGCTTCCGTTGTTTGGTGGTAAAAAAAGAATGTATTGCGTATAAGTGTTTATGAACGTGATATTGCTGAAGATTGTACTTGGAGGACTTGGGATTGTGAGAATTTTTTTTTTTTAGCTGAGAAGCCGTGGATGGAGAGGATATTTCCGTTGAATTGTTCTTCCTTGTTTGGTGATGAAGAAAACGCAAATGAACGGAGGAAGTAAAATAGCTAAGAATCAGTTATTATTTGTGATTTTTGGAAAGAGATAGATGGAATAAATGCTTCTATTGAATCGTCCATTGTTTTGTGAGCGTTAAAAAAAGTGTAAAGCATTTATATGAACGTGGTATTTCTGAGGATTATACATGGAGGACGTGGGGTTGGAGAGGGTTATTTATATTAGTTGAGATAACACGGATGGAGAGGCTATTTCCGTTGAATTGTTCTTCTTTATCTGGTGGTGAAGAAAATACAGATGAACGGAGGACATGAAATAGCTAAGAATTAGTTATAGTAATTGTTATTTTTGAGAAGAGTTGGATAGAAAAGATGCTTCCATTGAACCGTTAAAAAAAAAGTAAAAATATTTATATATGAATATGGTATTCCTGGGGATTGTGCGTGGAGGACGTGGGATTGCAGAGAGTTATTTATATCAGCTGAGAAGGCATGGATGGAGAGGATATTTCCTTTGAATTGTTCTTCGTTTGGTGGTGAAGAAAACACAGATGAATGGAGGACGTGAAATAGCTAAGAATTGGTTATAATTGATATTTTTGAGATGAGGTAGATGGAAAAGATGCTTCCATATTGAATCGTTCATTGTTTGGTGGAGGGTTAAAAAAGTGTAAAAGTATTGTCCGTTTTTCATGAGAAGGCACTTCGCCACGCCTCCTCGAACGCTGAGCTCCATTTTACGCGGGAGTGATCGGTAAGAAATCCACGAGCTTCTAAATGAGATAACAAGACAGCCTTAACTTGAGCGTGCATTTTAATGTGCAAAAAAGTCTTAGTGTCCTTTACATCACTTGCTTCACTTGTCTGTTGTCATTTTAGTCATTCTTCCATTTTAAAGACTGCTGCTTTTACAACAAAGTGATATGGTCCGAATATACCTTCTGCCGAAAACAGCGAAATAGAATCGTCGGATGCCACGTGAACGGGGGAGGAGTCAAATGCCTTCTCGTAGAAAACGGACACTATTTATGAACGTGGGTATTTCTGAGGGTTATTCATGGAGGACGTATGATTGTGAGAATTATTTTTTTAGTTGAGAAGACACGAATGAAGAGGACATTTCCGTTGAATTGTTCTTCTTTGTTTGGTGGTAAAGAAAACGCAGATGACGGAAAGCATAAAATAGCTTAGAATTAGTTATACAGTGAAGCATCTTATTGTTATTTTTGAGAAGAGATAGATTTAATCCTATATGAATTGAGGACGTGAGATTGTAGAGAATTATTTGTACTACAGTAGACCCTCGTTTTACGCGGGGGTTTCGTTCCACAGAAAGGCCGCGTAAAGAAAAACCGCGTAAATTGAGAACTAATACTATTGTTAAAATAGGGGTTTGATTCCGTAGATAACAAAAAACTTCATTTTAGTGATGTTTAATTGTATAATAAGTTTAAAGTGTACTTATATCGACTTTTGTGCACAACATGTATAAAGAAAACATAAATTAATTTGTCCTGTTTATAAAGAAGAGTTGGCTATGGTAGTCTTTTGGCAGTCATTTCTCTGTAATTCTTTGCAGAGCATGAACGCATCTATGATCACTTGCGTCATTTCCATGATAGAATCTTCCTTTACTAACAAATCAGAAAGATCATTTCTGTTGTCAAGGAATGGCTCAAAATTTTCAATGTGAATGTTTTTGGTTGTGTGTCACTGAAGTCGGTATCCTCGTTGGTTTTGGCCTCCTTTATCACTCCTAAAAGCTCTTTTTTCAGTGAGTAATGAACTGTGTGAGTTTAATAACTTTATTTCTGAAAAGGGCTCTGGAACCAATCGCATAAAATGTCTCCAGTGGCCCAAACTCGAGTATTAGCACGCCAAAATGCAGTTTATTACGCGTAATCTGCAATCTTTAGAAGTTTGGATTTGGAAAGAAGGGAGAATTTTATCTATTTGCATTGCCGCATATCCGCGTAAAATCGAAACTCATCCGCGTAAAATAAAATAAAGGTGCCAAATCTTAAACCGCGCATAATCGAAACCGCGTAAAATAAACCAGTGTAAAACGAGGGTCTACTGTAGTAGTTATTGACGGGAGAGAATAGTTCTGTTGAGCTGTTCTGATTTTGTGGTTAAAATATAAAGAATTATGTCTGAGCCGAGGACGTGGAATAGCTAAGGTTTTAATTGTCACTTTTGAGAAGAGACAAATGGAGTGAATGTTTTCGCTGGCAGGAGTTGAAAAAAAAAAAAAAGAGAGAGAGACAGCAGGTGTAGTAAACTAAAGAATTCTGCCGTGTGCAGGTAAATGGCAGTATCTGCAGAAATGAGTTTTCAAGATATTTGAAGAAATGTGTGGTGGATTCAATACTAACAATTGAAAAATGTTGGAATTAGACTTTTTCGCGCTCCTTTTCTCAGTGAAAGCAAGTAAGCGAGCTTGCACAGTAAAGATAACAATAAATGACAAAAATGCAAAAAAATAAAATAATGAAAAATTTGCAGTTACTGCCTTTTACCTGCACACGGCAGAATTCACATCGAAAATTGCATGCAGTTGTTTCAAGGATACAATAAGAAATAGTTTAAAAGAATTGTACCCTTTGCGTTCGAAAATATGCATATTAAATTTTTATCACGACTTGGAAGACGACCAGGGGCGTGCACAGAAATTTTGGGGCCCGTCACAAATGACCCTACATTCCTACATATATTTTACTCCTCATTCAAGGGCGCCCGTATGCAAAATTTTAAGTGGGGGCTCAAAAATTTTCCGCATGATTTAGCAGAATATTTTCCCCATGGAAACCGATTTCAGTACAGATTAGAGATATTAAAGTTTGACATTTTTAATATCTTATTCATTAATGGCTGGAAAATAAATGTTTATACATTTTGCAAAGAAAAAAAAGCAGTAAAAGCAAAGAAGTTCTTATTTCTAGGGGAGGGCTTGAGCCCCCTTCCTTGCCCCCCTATATGGTCCTTGTCCTCATTTTAAAATACCGTGCCCCCTGCAAACTCGGACTTGGGCCGACAGGTGTGTCCCCCCCCCCCCCCCCATGTGCACGTTACTACTCGGTACATCCTAAATCAATGTGCTTTGATTGTAATCTTGCACTACTGTCTGTTGGAGGGAAAATAGCTTAGTTAAGTAAATTCGTTTTTGTTGGAAAACTTTGTTTAAGAGCATTATGAAAGAATGTTAAAACAGGTTCTTTATGGACTTTGTAAAAAAAAAAAAAAGAAATATTTATTGAAGGTAATCAGTTTTTAAAATTTTCTTTTCGAATAACTTCTAGCCCACTTTTAAAATCATGGGTATATTTTAAGGATCAATATTCGACCTTTGCTCATTCAATTACCGTCAAATTGCGGCATTTATCAAAGAATCCTTTACTCTTGAATTAGTAAAATTCTATTGTTGAATAACATCTAGCGTTGTTTAAAAATCATCGAGATATTTTACACGAGGATCAATAGTTTGACCTTTCCTCAACGAGCATCACTTTAAACAATGTGATCAATTTTCGCATTCTTGTTCAAAAGAGTAACCTCTTTCAAAATATTCACTTACCATCCTAATGTGGCATTTATCAGAGTACCCTTTGCTCTTGAATTTTTTAAATTCTGTTGTTGAATAACATCTAAAATCATAGATACTTATATTATCATAGATACTTATATTCGACAAATCGTTTTAAAATCATAGATACTTATATTCGACATTAGGATCAATAGTTTGACCTTTGCTCAAGGATCGCCACTTAAACGATAGGATCAGTTTTTGCATTCTTGCTCAATTACCATCCCAATGTTGCATTCATTAGAGTACTCTGTTCTTGAATTTGTAAAAATCTGTTGTTGCATAACATCTAGCAGGGTTTTAAAATCATTGATTTGCTCTTGAATTTTAGAAATTCTGTTGTTGAATAATCTAGCAGGGTTTTAAAATCATAGATATTTATACTTGCCATTAGGATCAATAGTTTGACCTTTGCTAAATATGTGCCACTTTAAATGATATAATCAATTTTTGCCTTATTGTTTAAAAGAGTAACAACCTCTTTCAAGACATTCAATTACCTTCCCAATGTGGCATTCATCAAAGAACCCTTTGCTCTTGTGCCTCCGCCGGGGATCCTCAGAGGAGAGTGAGAGAAAGATACGGATGACTCAGTCGTGCCTCCTGGTCATCCATCAGAGAGGGAGGAGGGGGAGGGAGGCGATTACGAACGCGGAAAGCGACCAATTAGAGGCAGTCTCGCGGGGCATGATGTTTATATCGGTTCTAACGATATCGGGTGGGGGTTTGGTTCGTGTCTAATTATAGGGAGATGTCCCCAAGTGTCTCTTGGAGGTTCTATTTCCAGATATTATAGATTTTGTGGATCGTTTATCTTTGGAGTGGTTTATGAGTTTTGATTTGGGATGAAGAAAGGCGAATTGAAGCGTGGCAAGGTGTGGAAATGTAATGTGTTTTCATGGTACAGTAAATCCTCAATAATCCGGACCCTAGTAAACCGGACTTCACTTAATCCGGGCAGCCATTTGGAGGTACATAAATAAAAGTAAATAAATGGCGAGTTAGCGCGATAATGTATTTTTGTAGGCCTGTAAAATAATATATGTACACTGTACACACTATTTTTGATTTTTTTCATGCGCAGTTTTTTGTTCATTTTCTTGAATTCAAGGTTATTTTGTTTAATCCCCACTTTCATTAATTCGGACGACCTGGAATCTCCTATTAGTCCGGATTAATTATTAAGTTCTTTGTGTTACAATTAGTCGGTCGAGTTTAATGGTAGTTAAATTTTATAAATTTAACTATTGTGTGTTTTTCCAACTTGGCAATGTCTACCGCTTGTCAATGATAAAGAAGTTGAAATGAAACGAAAGTAGGCGAGGGGGGGACAGAAATTAGCGTTTTGAAACTGAAAATAAGTAAATACATATATAAAATAAATAAATTTTATAAATCGATAAAACAAAATGATAAAAAACAAAATGAAATTTTCAAGATAAAACAGAACATGGGACAAGCACAACTAAATCGAAGAGGTACAAACGTGATATATTATAAGTAGTACATACTTTACAAATAAAACTTTTGAATTCATCAAGGGAAAAAAAACTATTTGAAATATATTTGAAAAAAAAAAAAAAAAAAAAGTTTTTTTTTTTTCATCTCTTGTTTTAAGCGATGATGAAATGTTAAAATTATTAAACTTGAAAAGTTTTGAGACACGTAGCAATTAAAAGTCCCGTCTCCATATATTTGAGTTATCTTTAATTTTCGAGAAATTTTACTTTTCTTTGAACGTTTCTCAAATTTGGTAAATTACGTGAAGAGCTTAAAACAAATTTTTATAGTAATTTTTATTATTTGATGATTTATTGATTGTTTCTGGTCAAAAACTGTTTTTCGTTTGAAAATCTGACCTTGCCGCTACACGTATCGTTCGAGAAAAGGATTTCAGTCCTACAAAATGTTTTTTTAAGCTTCAGGTCTCACCATTTACCTTTTGATATTTAACCTATGATTATTTTTCAGTTCATTGCCCCTTATCTGTTACCCCTTTGCAAAAAAGAATTCCCACCGCCAAAGCGGAATCCCCCCCCCCCTCCTTCTCCGTGAAATCGCGCCCACCCATTATCCCTCAAAATGTTATCCTTTTCTGGCTTGCAGCAACTCATGATTAACCCGTTAGATAGCGACAATTTAAACTTCGCTTCAAAAATCGTAAACTCCTCCTCTCACACATGCATAAATATCCAGCACAAGCATGCAGCGCCGATGCCCAGAACCAGATAAACGTAAAAGCGGGAAAAGATATTAAATTTCAGCAGAAACGCGGCTGTCCCTTGAAGATAAAAGTAAAACACTTTCGCTCAGTCTCTATTCAAGCCCGTAGTTATGCCAGAGAGTGTATGTGTGTGTGTGAAAGTACGTTTTATCTCTCTACAAGGCTAGCACTTTTAACTTTCACCTCTCCAGCTATTTAGAAAGGAACAATTTAGAATGAGTGTATTTACACTGAATGCACTCAGCGCCGATTAAAAGCGAGCTTTGTTGAGGAACTGTTTCTCAGTTAGTAAAAAGTTAATTCTCCGCGCTCTCGATTAGCCTACTCTTTTTGGTATTTTGTTTACACTTCTGTTGCTTGTTCTTGGTCGTAATTAATTCTCCATTGTTCGAAACGTTTCCTGTTCCCTGTCAAGCTAGTTTTCCTGCAGAGTGGTAAGGATCCTGTGCTTGGTCTTTTTCTTTTTTTCTTCTTTTTAAATGCAAATGCCTTTCTATGCGAAAGAGATTCGAATTTCAGCAAGTCTAATGATAGATAATTGAAGTTTGATACTTAAGGAGATGTTAAGTGCCTCTGAAATAAGTTTGCATTAAATAACGTATGTCTAATGCGTGTTTGAAGATTATGTGCTTTATATTAATCGCCTCATATTGCACACAAATTGATTTCTTGCCGCGCGTTGTGGTGTTGCCATGTTTTCAATGACTTCAGGGACTGATTAAAGCAGTCTCTACAGTCCCTGCGGATATGCGGACCTAGGCACCACAATTTTAGGGGTACTAAAAATAGGGTTTTTTTTTTCGGTGCTACCACTTTAAAAATGAACGGATTATCTTGTGACAGGGACATCAAATTTTGCCAGGACATGGGCATCAGCTTTGCTTAATCGTGCCCTAAATGCCCTAAAAACAATTTTTTGTTTATCATGATAGACCATTGTATACATACATGACACACATGCCCCTCACCCTAAAGCAGGGTTTAAGAGTCGTTTTCCCAAAGCTGGACAAAATGAATATGGATCTGGTAGTTGCGCCTTCAATTTTCCCAAAACTTTCAGGATATGTTAGTAGCATTGTGATAAGAAAAACTGGCGCTTCTTTTCTCTCAAAATTGACTTGTTGATCCTTGAGCAAAGGTTAAAATTTGAGGTCGTGAGTTTATTGGGTTAAATATATGGTCGCATTACTTTAAAGGAACCCATGACCAATTTCTTAAAATATAGATACTACTTAGTACATATTAGCACAAACAATTTGGTGGGTTACTCATGCTTTGCAGGGAAAGGACAATTGAAAATGCTATTTTCGTACTATTTTTCCTTTTTTTTTGTCCAGATAGCTGCTAAAGCCAAGAGTGACCATCAGAAATAACTATAGGTTTAATAACACATCAGAAAAGCATAATTCACGTTAGGCTTTAGTAGTTAATTGGTCTCAAGAATAGTGATTTTCAAAAACAAAAGGTCTAGTTTTAATAACTCTGTAAGAAAGGAGTTAATAGCTGTAGCCCAGTTCACATGGAGCTTTTCTACCTCAGAAAATACTTGCTTTTAACCGCATTCCGGTTATTTCCCGTGGAATTATGGGTCTTCCCTTCCCCAAATACATATTTTTTCCTATGGGAAATAATAATTTGAGCAGTAGAGGATTCACAACACAATGAAACCCACTTACACCGAGTTCCGTTAAAGCGAGCCAAATACTACAACTACGTCTCTATAGTCGCGTTCACGTGAGACTTTCGTGCCTCGTATATCAGCGCTTTTGCTCCGAAAAAATGGAAAATTCACCGTTCACATGAGAAAAAAAGGTTGTACCCGAAAAAACGGTTTTACACAGCATCCTTAGCGGCTTTACCCAGCAAGTCAATAAGCTCGTTTCTCGTAGCATATTCTGGTTAAAAGCCTAGCAAATACTGTGGCAGAATGCAGATGCACATACTGTTAAAGAATAATGTATTTAACACGTATAATGTGGGATTTTGTTTGAAAAATGTTTCATATTTTCAGAGTAGGTTTGTGACTGTGATTACAGGGGTGCCCACCTAGGAAGGGTCATGGCGCAGACTGCGCCATTGACATTTTTAGGGGAAGGGGTGTTTGATGGATATTTTTCTTTTTAGGGAGGGCTCTTGCTTTGGAGGGGGGAGTTTTCGCGATTTTAGGGGGGGGGGTGCGCCTTTGCTCGAAGGAGGGGGGGCACCCCTACCGATTGGGAATAACGCTCCTAGAGGGAAATATAATGCTGAAATTTAGTAGTGACCTCATAGCAGATTCGAATTTAGCTTCACGCCGCTCCTAGGCAGACTTAAAATCTTAACAGTTATCTTCGACTAACTTATTACCATGCTTGAAAAATAGTTCATTTTCGAAAAATGTATGAACGTAAGAATTATCTGTTTAATGTAAAAAAAAAATGATGTCGCTATAGAAAATTTGAAAAAATGTGCTGATATTTTATTTTTAAGAATAGTAAAAACAAAGTGATAAAAGATGCATTTTGCCGCCCTAGGCAGCTGCTTACCCGACCATTTGGAAATTCAACCCTGCCTCAGAATCATGGCGGGCAGTCAGGGTCGACCCTGACTGACAGGGGGCCAGCCCTGACAGGTTGGCCCCTTGTCAGTTATGTCGCCGCCCCCCTCCTCCCCCCAAAAAAAAATTAAAAAAAGAAAAAAAAAAGGGGAAAGAAGAAAAAAAGGAGGGAAAAGAAAAGGGGAAAAAGAAGAATAAAAAGGGGGGGAGAGAAAAAAATCAAAACTGCTTACTCGAAAACAATTCAACTCTATTTTAAGTGCCACAACAGTAAATACCAAAAGAGTAAATTTTACTTAATCTTTACGTTTTCTCTTATTCAGAGTCCCCCCCCCCTTCCTTATACTTCCTTCAATTTTTTTTTCTTTTTTTCTTTCCCTTTTTTTTTGCATCAGTGTCGCCGGGCCCCTCCTCCAAGACCCGGGCCCCTAGTTTCCGACCAGGGTTGGCCAGATTGGACCCAATGGGTTTTTTTCAAAAAACCCATTTAAAAAAACCCATTATTTAACCCACTTTTGGGTTTTTTAAAATTTTCTGAGAAGTTTTTTAAAACAATAATCAATTTAAATACTTTCACAATTTAAACTTCTTTTTTATTTGTTCTTCACCACAGACAATGGGCATAAAAAAGGAATTTTGAACTTTAATAGTATTTCTTAACTCTTAACGGCATTAAAAAAATACTTCAAAGATTTTAAATAAATATATTTAACTTTTTCTTTAACTGGTCAATAAATAACTCAAATTTTCTGGACTAAGTCCTGTCACGTCTGATTTTCTCGATATTTGTAGATTGTACAGAAGAAACTACGCTAGCTATAAGTCTTTCATGTGAATTATTTTCTGCAAACCAACATGTCACAAATCTCAAATAAACAACGTATATGTTTTAGAAATTAACAGGTTTTTCTAACAGTCGAACAGAAAACAGAATAGGATGTACAATACTTTCATTATCTTAAAAAAAGTTTAATATTTCTTACTCTGTACACAGAAATAGAAACAGTCAACATAAAGTTCAAAGAAATGTCTTGATTAAGCTGAATTCAGTAAAAAGGGATTTAAACTAACGAAACTTTGACGTTCTACAGTAGTTTTGCATAACAAAATGAAATACAATAAAGTAAAATGCAAAAAAAAAAAAAAAGTGTAGTAATTAAAAACGAACAATAGATTTTATCACTCGAGAAGTAACTTTGCCCTAACTGTTGGTAATCATGGAAACTAAAAAATCTTAAACTTCACTATTCTTGGGTTTCGTTGTCTTTTTTACTTTTCTTCAGAAAACGCTGAATTTTCCAGTATTTTTACCCCAAGACAATTTTTGTGCTTTGTCCATATACTTACACTACAATATGCTACAAGCACTCCATTTTCCCTAAAAAAAAAGACAAAAAAACCCACATTTCTTTTAAAAAACCCAGCTTTAGTAGGGTTTTTTGGGGTTTTATTTAAAAAACCCAAAAAACCCTGGGTCCATGGGCTTTTTTAAAAAAACCCGGGTTTTTGCCAACTCTGTTTCCGACTCGGCTGACATGGCTTCTCGTCGAACCTGTGGGTAGTAGAGGGTTAACTTACACAAAACGGAAAAATAATTTGACAATATCATTTACCTAACCCGTTTATCCTGAGAGAATTTTCATTTTACATCTCAAGAGACAAAAAAAAAATAATAAAATAATAAAAAACCTCAAGCATAATAATATTGCTACAGAACGAATCTCCATCTGCATCATTATTTCCTCGTTGTGCAGTAATTCGAAGCCTTAGTTGCCTTTTAAGGAATAGAATACTCGGTCGGAGGAGGAGGAGGGTACACATTTCTATGGAAATCGAACCGTGCCGTCCGCGTTTCATTCCTTCTGTGGCTTGTGCAGCGTAATCAGTGTGCCCCCCTGCCAGTATTAGATACCTCCTCAGGATATTGGATCTCCGTCCTTCGCCGTAATGTGTCATTTAATCGGCGTGCGCGCAATTGGTGAGTAATTGTGAATCGCGCGAGGACTCGGCTGTTGATCCAATGCAAATCAAATGCCATTAATGGATAAGGCATTTGTGAGCCCCGCGCAAGGGATATGATGTCTCCGCTGCTCGGGTATTGGCGAATCGATATGAATATATTGCTACTGAGGCATTTCTAACATGCATTCGGCTCCAATTTTAGCATCAGGGCATCTTCAACTGTTATCTCAGATAAAATTGGGAATATAAATGTAACTAGAAAATCGGTATGACGGGTGAAAATTGCTTCTACATACATTTGAACGAAGCCATTGCCTGTTTGGTGATATTTTGGTAGTTGAAATTGTAACCTTAACTCCAGTGGATCAACCCTAAACTCCAGTAGATAGCGTTCATTGTTGACCATTTTTTCGTTTCTTCATTCTCCTTAAATGACACTGCCTCTTCCAGTAAAAAAGTTAAGTTACCGGATCGAGTTCAGCCTTGTCACAATAAAGCCTTTCCTCTGCATATTAAACATCACCAAAACATATTATCAAATTATCATGCCGTGGCACGAGTTTCGTTGTTTAAACTCGCGGGTTACTCGATCATTGGCTATTATTTATATGAAGATATCTTATTTGAAAATAATGAAGGTTAATATTGGCCAGAATTAACAAAAATAGTTCTGGAAAAATAAATATTGGAGCAATTTACGGACCTATCACTAAGTTTCACTTAATTAAGGACCAGTTCAGGAGCCTAAAATTTTGGTGTTATTTCTGAATTTTTTTAACAGGAAAGAAATAATCAGAATTTCTTTAAACTTTGGAGGATATTTTATTGATCTTTTGAAGTGCTTTATTTTTTTTTTAAGCCATTTCTACCAGAATTAGCGGAGTTAGAAGCTGCTGTCCATGGGGCAGTCTCCATCAGAGCTTGTTGCTGGTGGGCGTTACCGAAGCCACAATTTTTGTCTGTTAGTTATTACAATTTTTCTTTCTTAAAAACAACATATTTCCTGAGACAAACCTCATTGTGATTTTTAAAAAAAGTTGATAATTGTACGTTTTTGAGGTGTTTGATTACAATGTTATATTTTTCTATCATTTTTTTTTCAAATTTCTTGCTAAAAATAGATTTTTATTCACAATATCATCAAAAGGTTAGGGTCATATGGAGTATAATTGAATAAAGAATATTCACACAAATTTTCCGAACTATTCATCAATAAATCTTTGGGCTAAAATGCTCACCAGTTGAAAAAAAGTTGTTTCGAAAAAAACGCGTTTGAAAAAAAATGCTCTGAACGTTTTCGAATTTCCACAATCACTTTGAATGTTCATAGCATCGGAACTAATTGCAATTTTTTACTGAAATTTTGGTAACATATTCTTGAATAGTTTTACTGACATTTTATGACATAAAAAAGAGGATTTTTTAACCCATCTAAACTGGTTTCTCTACAAAAAAACGGACCCTTCACGAAACTACAAGTAACCAGAACGAATCCTTCGCAAAGTTATGATTGACCAACTCGAGCTTTTCTCAAAATTATCAACGGAAATGGCAGATCAATCCGAAATCTTTCCATATAATGCAACATTTGCTACAGGTTTAAATTTAGAAATTTCACTAAATTTATTTTTCACAAGTTAAAAAAAAGTGTACGATAAAATCGTGCAATCAAAGCGGATCCAGGATTGAAGTAGTGTGCATGCTCTCCCTCCTCTACTGCCCTTAACGGGAGTAAGATAACGCAGAACTGCGATTTGGAGATTTCAATTTCGAAAAAATCCTGGCCCCAAACCCCCTATTTATGAAAGAATATTTTAGTCATGAGCCCCATCCGACAAGTTCCTGACAAAACAAATGCTAGATCTAGATCCGCCATAAAGTACGATGTTTTAAATGATTTTAGAAGTATGTGGAAAAAAAGAAAAATAGAAACGATTGCTCACTACGTCATACGTTACTGGCTTGGCGATAGTTTCCATCACCAACTACCGAATTCGATTCTTCCTGACAGAATCCACCCACTCTTGTTCATTATTGTTACAAAACACAAGCCCGTAATTTCCTTTTCTCCGTTCCTCCCCTCCGAGCGTTTTTCCTCCTGCCACATCTCTTTCTGCGTCTGCATCAATATGTCATCGTATGTGCATTTCCTTATGTCGGAGTATATCCAGTTCCTCCCGCACCCGAATCCTATAATTCAATGAAAACCGTGTAAAGATCATTCATCTTATAGCGTCGTCAGTTTTAAATGTCTGCAGCAGAGGATTTTTTTATTTTTTTCTAAACCTCAGAAGGAAAAAGAAAAGGGAACAATTACGCACCCTTGTCTTTACATCACGTGGTTTATTAATTGAAGTTGTGTCGAGCTACAAAACACGATGACAAATGCATTTAGACAAAGTGACATATTCGTAAGGTCAAAACCGATCTCTCTGAATCCCTGAGTTGACGGGTCTAGCTGCGCGGCAGACATATTTGTCCCATACGTGCAGTTGAAACTCGAAGGACTCCCAATTCCAAACCTTCTATCCTCTTATTAGTTCCAAACACGTCGCAGAATATTGGTGTAGGGGTCAGACTATTCAGGGTAATGTTGAATGAAATTTTTAGGCGAGAGTTGAATACTGTTCACCTTTTAGGAGCTCTAATTTGCACAGCGTGGGGGGGGGGGAACTATTTATAATAAAAATATTTTTTGGCAACAATCCGACTTCAAAGTTTCCATAGCGATGTTTTGTGTCGACAGACTCGAACATAGTCAGTCGAGTCGCGTCCGCCGGTGTAGCAAGGGGTGCCTCCCCCTCACACAAAGGCGAAATGAAGTGATCCATAAAGTTATACAAGCATAGATGTAATCTAAAAATAACACCTTCTAGTGATAGAATGAAATTAGCGTTGTAATATGTTTTAAAATTTATATTTATTCAAAATAGGATACATTTAACTCAATACAACGTTTTGAATGATCAACCAATTTATCACAGACTTTTTGAATTCAGTTTTTGGGAATGGTGTTTATGGGGGTGTTTGGGAATGGTGAATGGTTTTTTTTGGTGGCAATCGAAGATTCACCTTCTTTATTAATGGTGACTGGGGGGACATTAAATATGCTCGTGGTCACAAAGTCCTCTAAGTGGAACGATACCTCTGGGGGTGCTGGTTTTGGGGTTGCTCGACTTCTGGTCTGGATCAGAAAATCAGAGCTGTCTTCAGGGTCCCATCCAACTGGTAAAACTACAGATAGTGGAAGGTACGGGGGACCCTGGAGTGAAAAGTGAAATGCTCTGTTGAAAACATCTCTGGTTGTGATTGTGATTTTTTTTTAGCACAATGTATTTGCAAGTACAGTATACTCTCGATATTTCGAAAACCTTGATATGACGAAAAATTGTTTTTCCCCCTGATTTTGTGTGTCTATCTAATGTTTTTTTTCTTTCTTATGTTGAATATTTTTCAAAGGTTGCGTTCGACGAACCTCACTGGTCGACCGGTAAGTAACCGGTTACAAACCGCAGCGTTCTATGATCAACCGGTTACCATTCTAAGCAGTTGATTGGTTGATTGGAGCACGTGATCATTAGTTGTCACGTGATTAACTAACCGGTCGCTCTCGGTCGTGCTCGTCGAACGCAACAATGTCAAGTATAATTTTTTCGGGAAAACCGCCGTTTATTGTCTCGAAGCAACTCGAGGAATGTTTCCAAAAAATTCTCACGCCCTTCATTTTCTCTCAGAGGTTAGGAATGATTTGGAGAAGCTTATCTCTACTGTCACTTTCATTCTAAAGCCTGGGGTGTCATAAAATTTAAGCCCTAAGAAGCCCACAAAACCTACCTAAAACTTTTCGCACCCTTCTCACTCCATTTCGTTGAACCTTTTGACCGTATTTCCACTTCCGTAAAAAGGGGATGATGCAATCCTTTGTCCAACTTCTTTTGTTTGGAGACGCTCGAAACTCGTTTGAAACCAGTCTGCAACTTTGGTAATTTAAACCTTTGATAAGTTTAGTCGTGGTAAATCACTGCATTTTGTTACTTTGCAGAACGTTCTTTTTTTCTTCATTTTTGGCCCATTTTAAAAATTAGAATTTCGTTATCTTATTAAGACTATTTTTTTTGTCAACTTTCATTGCATGTTTCCACTTATTTTTATTTATCGTAACTAATTTTAGAATGTTATTGTTTTTTGATTATGATCTCGAAAACTTGATATCTCGAATTTTTTACCGTCTTTTCAACTGCGTGATATCGAAAGAATACTGTACTGAAACATGCAAAACTTTTTTTCTTCATTTTTGATTTTATGTCTTCATTTAATTTTCAATGTATAATCGGTCATTCCATATTCAAATGTCAACAACCACAAAGTTTGGTTTATAAACCGTGATTTTGTCCCTTCAGCACCAAGAGCAGAGTCAGTAGCTTTGTTTCGACTTTTAACTGGCCCTGACTGTTAGTCCCAATTGTCCCCTTTGCAATTCAAACGAAGAAATGGACATTCGTCACCTGCACACTTGCACCCAGCTTTCCAGACGTAGCCTGTGTGACCGTTATTGGGAAGTAAGAGAGCGCATCGGCAGCTAAATATTTCACTCTGTTGTTCCTGTATTGTTCCTTGTTCTGTGTATTGTGTTTGTTTTTGCTATTTTGTTCTTTGTAACCTTTTCTTGCTGCCAGCCATTGGAAATAAAAAATTAAAAAAAAAAAAAATTCAAATGTCATTTCTGGATTCGCGAAATCTATCACCGTATTTGAGCATCCATGTCATAGAATCCATTAACTTCAGATAACAGAATAATTATCCAGTTAATTAAAACGACAGCATTAAGACCGAATGGCGCTTTTTCTAACTTATTCAGAATTTTAGTGCATTTATCATTTTGCATTAGCTTATACAAAAATAATAAATCAAAAATTTGCACTTTATTATTGTGCACTAATGATTTCCTAATGGCTTGGCAGAGTGCCGAGCTTATCTATAATTACTTCATTAGCTTGTCTTTACATGTTCTTACGTTGAAGTTAATAAAAGGTGCTGTAATAAACTACCTTCCATTTTTGTTCACGAATAATTCGTCGCAGTAATCAATCTGGAATCATAAAGTTTTCATCCCCCCCCCCTCCACAGTCTAGTTTAATTATCTTCTAGAAGGTTTGGCTTGTTTCGATTAGCGATTCTAATCGATCGACAAGTCGATTCAAATAATTCTGAATATATATATTTTGCGACGAAAGCTTTTAGTAAATTGAAAATTTCAAAATAAAAAGGTGCAAAATTCTACATTCTTACAATCAATCATAAATACATAATCGGTATGTATTGCCAAAAAGAAAAAAAAAAAAAAAACTAGTTAATAATTCAGTAAGTGTTGATTCGCGAGCCCGTCATTTCGGGGGTCGGGTGTAATTGCTCCGCTGGTTTTTTTAAATTCATGCTTTTACGTAAAAGTAGGCTTAGTTTTTGTTTTCCGATAAAACTTGCATTGTGTGTACACCTTTTGCGCCTCCTTCCCTCCCTGGAAAAAATCCAAACATCGAGCCTGGTAATTAGAATAAAAATTCAGGTTGATATCAGATTAAAACAAGAGTACAATACACTTCGTTTGCTTCGTACAAGGAAGTAAAATAAAAAGAAAGCTTTTTTGAAAAGTGCACTGAAGAAGTCCTCATTAAAAATGGCTTGAATATTACTAGTAGAAGAGTGGATTCATTAGCTCTTTTATTGCAATTCTAACTTCGAAGTTTATTTTTTTGTCTATCTACGGGCATATAGACTTGTGCTTGAAGCCCACGTGCCCTAACTACTACGCCCACGAGCTCTTCTATGAGGCATGCGGGTGTGGTTTATTTGCCCGTCGCTTAGCTTTTTTTTTTTTTTTTGCCAAAACGCTTTTTTTGATCGTAAAGGCTTATTGGAAGCGAAAATAAACAAAACTGACAGTGCGATACACTTTCCTGAAAGAATTATGCTTTATTGAATTTCATGTGGTGATGTTTTTGTCGCTTAACTTTTGTTTTACAGTCAACTCGCGATAGCTTGAAGCCTCATAGTTCGAATATTCCTTTATCTTGAAGTTTTCATTGAGTCCCAAAATCTTGTAAAAGTTATAGTTAACCCACAACTTAACTACCAATAACTCGAAGGTTTTAGCCGGTCCCTTGGGACTTCGAGTTATTGAGAGTTTACTGTATTGGCCCAGTAATTTTGTCTTCATGGTCAATCGGCAAAATGTGTTTGCGGTTATCAATCGTCAATCGCTTATTGCTTTCAAAATTACTCCGTACCGATTTTCGCTATCAGTTTTGTATGTTTAAAGTAGGTATCGCTTTCTGTGATCATTTCTGCCGGGGAAAGGTAATAGGCAGTATCTGAAAATATTATTTTTTTTTTTTGAGCAATCACGATTGCTTATTGCTTTCATTTGACTGTTTTGATGTGCTATCATTTTATTTTCCCACCAGCACCCTCTGCAGCACCACCGTCGACCGGCCGCCTCACGATGCTGCTCCTCTAGCGAAAACCGTCTCGGGGTTGCGTTAAAATCCTACACTTACACGCATACATACACGCACGTACACACAAACACATACACACACACATACATACACCTACAAACACACACATACACATACATACAGACACCTACACATACACACACACACTCAAACACATACACACACATACACGTTCCCCCCCCCCCACACACACAAACACTCATACACACAACTACCCACACACTCATAACTGCACACAGACATAAGCACACATGCCTACACACACATATACATACCCCTACACACAAACACACATACCCCCGCCCCCACGCACATAAACACACACGTCTACATATACACACACACACACTCGTGATTGCGAAAAACATTTGAATTCAAGAGGCCAAAATTCAAATTAGTTTTTTTTAATCTGTTCCCCCCCCCCCCATTTTTATCATCTATGGTACAGTAGGTTTATTATACAAGCTTACTTATTTGGTTTCCTCTGAAAATAAAACACGAACTGTTATTATGTACCAGAACAAATTTCTTCAAATGACCTCAAAACAAAATTTTTCTGCAGATACTACTACGGTTTACCTTCCATGGCAGATTACATCGATTAACGTTGAT
The DNA here is from genome assembly GCF_026930045.1 of Uloborus diversus. Taxonomy (NCBI): domain Eukaryota; kingdom Metazoa; phylum Arthropoda; class Arachnida; order Araneae; family Uloboridae; genus Uloborus; species Uloborus diversus. The sequence goes on from NC_072737.1 coordinate 138,842,046, forward strand.
AGCTTTCAAATCAGTGATCGAGTTTCAGCGGAAACGATCGGAAATGCTTCGCCAACCTTAGATTTAATAAAAACGTTGACCAGGAAAACTGAAAAAATGATACAAAACTTTTTATACGACATCTGAAGAGGAGATCGAGTTATGGATGGAAAATGGATATTGGAACCAGGCTCGTCATTTCGACGTTTTCCACGGGGGGGGGGGGGGGGTCAATGTGTGTAAACTCAATGCAAATTACAACGAAACACAATAAAAACCACGCCCACTTAGATGTAAATCCATAATTTTTTTTAAAAGTGGGGTGGAGTGTCAGTTGCCCTCTCTTGACCCCCTAAATGATATTAGAAATGACGTTCCAATAGTGATCTCTGAAGTGAACTGAAGAGGAACCTTGCTAAACGCAAACCAAAACTGTAAACTGAAACGCGAACTTTCAAATCCAAACCAAAACTTTTTCATTTTTGTTCCGCGTTCGCGTCCATATTGTAAAACAGTCAGTCTCTCTCGAACCACCGTAGTGTGTAGATATGTGATGTAACGTTAGCTAATAAATGTATTTAATTTCTTTATTAGTTAAATTATTGAGCAGTAACTACATAAAGCATGTAATAATGACAACACTACACAATTAAAGGAAATATAAAATGATTATAGAGAGAAGGCCCAACGTGAACAACAGATGAACAAATGAAGGTAAGCTCTTTGCTTATCTATTATCAATCTTGTTTTATTTAAATTGATTTCATATAAATGGATAATTATTATTAGAATGGCCTACCGAGTCATAACAGATTATGAGACTGATGTGCTCTTTCGCTCGGATCTCATTTAAAGGCAAAAGCTAATTAATACAATTGAATTAAATTATTATAATATCCAAGCACATCTAATAAAGGTCAGAAAAACGGTATAATTAAAATGGCTTCTTCTTCAAAAGAACGCTTTACAATTGATAAATTAAATCAAAACAATTATGCCGTGTGGAAATTCAAAGCTGAAATGCTTCTCATTAAAGAAGATTTGTATGACCATATAATCGGTAATCCACCGAACCCTCTAACTGAAGCTTGGACTAAAAAAGATCAAAAAGCAAGAGCGTTAATAAATTTATCCATTGATGATAAACAAATAGTTCACGTAAAAAATGAAGTCACTGCTCGAAGTACTTGGGAGGCGTTAAAAAAGATCCACGAACGATCTAATTTATCAAGCAAATTATATTTGCTGAGAAAATTATACAGCACAAAATTAGAAGAGGGTGGTAATATGAATAACCATATTATTAAAATTCTTGAGATCACTGATAAGCTCAAAGCTATTGGTGAAGATATCAAAGATTCCCATTTATCTGCTCTCTTATTATGCTCCTTACCCCCAAATTATGATACATTAATTACAGCATTGGAAGCACGGCCAGAAGAAGAATTAAACTCAAATTTTATACAGGGTAAATTAACAGACGAATATAACAAAAGAATTGAAAATTCCACTTCAATTAATGAAAGCGCTTACAAAGCAAATAATACAAATAAAAAGAAAAATTATTCGAAACGTGAGAATAAAAAATTCTGTACATATTGTCACAAGAAAAATCACGAGAAATTTGAGTGCTGGCATTTAAAAAAGAAACAAAGTAACTATCAGACAAATAACACCAAAAGCAATGAAAAATTCCAAAATAATTCATCGCTCTGTTTCGAGACGAATAGAATTCCGAAATCAAACGCATATCGTGAAGCGAGTTCCGATGACCCACTTTCAAAAGAAGAAAAATATAAAACCTCAAGTAGGGATCTGGCTTATCTCTCCTCAGACAAGATCCAGAGGTACAGTGTTTTGTTGGATTCAGCTTGCAGCTCGCATTTATTTAATGACAAGTGTTTATTTACTGAAATGAATAATGATCACAGCTCGGTAACAGTCGCGAATGGTGAATCATTAAGCTCCTATGGAATTGGAAGCGTCAAACTTAAAACGAGGATTTCGGATGGGAACACTTGTAACATAACACTTAAAGATGTTTTATACGTTCCAGATCTTGAAACTAATTTAATGTCAGTAAGCAAAGCAACATTGAATAGTTGCACTGTAACGTTTGAAAAGGATCGTTGCAAATTAACATATGAAGGGGAGACTTTTCTGGAAGGAAAATTAAAGCAAAATCTTTATGAAGTAATATTAGATAATTCTAAAGATGAATGTTTTGCTAACCTAACTCATCAGTGCAATAAGAAAAATTGCATTGAACTTTGGCACAAGAGATTAGGACACAAAAACTACAATTCAATTAAAGAATTAGCATCGAAGAAACTTGCAACGGGATTAGAATTAGAAAATTGTGCACACAATTTTTCATGTGAGACTTGCATCAAATCAAAATTAACAGATGCACCTTACCCTAAGCAAACACATCATAAATCAAAATAAATTCTCGAGTTAATTCATTCTGATTTATCAGGTCCATTTAAGACACCAACTATTGGAGGAAAAATATATTTTCTTACTTTCATAGACGACTTTAGTAGGTTTACAATCATATACTTACTATCTAAAAAGAGCGAAGTGCTGACAAAATTAAAGGAATATATCGCTATGACTAAAAATAAATTTGGGCGGATTTTACAAACTTTAAGATCAGACAATGGTGGAGAATATATAAATCAAGAGATTGAAAATTTCTTAAAAGAAAAAGGTATTCAGCATCAATTAACTGTACCATATTGCTCTTCTCAAAATGGGGTAGCAGAGAGAAAAAACCGAAGTTTAGTTGAAATGACTCGGTGTTTACTGTCCCAAGCAAATTTACCTCAGAAATTTTGGGGTGAAGCAATAAACACAGCCACCTACCTTCAAAATCGGCTCCTCACAAAAGCTAAAGAAAAAACTCCCTATGAACTGTGGACAAATAATAAACCCGATCTATCCAATATAAAAATATTTGGATGTAAAGCGTATGCGTATATTAATAAAACTAAGCGAGGAAAGCTAGATGACACAGCTATTCAAGGTATTTTTGTGGGATATGATAACAGATGTAAAGGATACAGAATTTATGCTGAAGGAAAAAATGTAATCAAAGCTCGCACTGTGAAATTTATTGAAAATGAAAATTTAAGTATGAAAATCAAAGATCATTCAAGCCTTGATTTACTTGAAGATAATGAAAACACTGCTGCAGGAAAATGTACAAAAGCAGGGGAAAGTTCTGGAGAAATAAAAATCGATATACAAGAAGATAACGAGAATTCAGATGATGAAGAAACAACTGAGCAACCGCGAAGATCAGGAAGAAAAAATAAAGGAATACCTCCTGACAGATTTGCTTACACTACAAATATACAAAAAATAACAGAACCGAAAAACTGGAAAGAGTTAGAAGATATTAAAAACCCATATGAAAAGGCAAAATGGCTTGAAGCTATAGAAGATGAAATAAAATCCATTAACAAAAATAACACTTGGGAATTAGTTAATCCTCCCCAAGGGAAGAAAATAATTGGATGCAAGTGGGTTTTTAAAGCAAAATACAACTCTAAAGGAATTGTAGAAAAGTTTCGCGTACGACTTGTTGCTCAAGGTTTTTCACAGAAGTTTGGACAGGATTTTGATCAAACTTTTGCACCAACTGTTGCATACACAACAATAAGAACTTTCCTATTCAACGCAATATACAAAAATCTGAAAATAAACCATGTAGATGTGAAAACAGCATTTCTTCACGGAGAGTTGAAAGAAGAGGTTTACATGTGTCAGCCGGAAGGGTATGTAAAACCAGGCGAAGAAAATAAAGTTTAAAAATTGAATAAGGCCATATATGGTTTGAGACAAGCTGCCCGAGCTTGGAATTTGAAAATTGCTGATTTCTTGCTAAAACTAGGTTTTGTGCAGAGTAACACTGATAAATTGCTTTTCAAATGTTCAAGAAGTAATAATACAGTGTACATTATTGTATATGTACATGATATGCTGATAGCAGGAGAAAGACATAAGTAACATAATTGAAGAACTGGAAAAGGAATTTGAGATAAAAAACTTAGGTTTCGTAAATCATTACCTAGGAATAAATATAGAAATAACAAAAGAGGGAAACATGATGTTAGATCAAAGAAACAAAATACAAGAAATAATAGAAAAATTTGATCTTGAAAATGCAAAACCTTGCGATACACCAATGGAACCGGGTTACCTAAAACTAAATGATGAAGAGAATTTACTCCCGGATAATAAAAAATATCGACAAGCAGTAGGAACACTGTTATACATAGCAACAATCACTAGACCTGACATATCTGCCTCTGTAAACATCCTCAGCCGAAGGAATGAAAAACCCAGACAGAAGGATTGGGAAGCAGTTAAGAGAGTTATAAGATACTTAAAAACAACTATAGAATACAAGTTGATTATAAAGAAAGAGATGAATCCAATCTTAACAACCTATGCCGATGCAGACTGGGCTGGAGACATATCTGACAGAAAATCTACCAGTGGAAATCTCTTTAAACTTGGTAACTTTCCTATTCAATGGATCACCAAGAAACAAAATTCAGTCGCTCTTTCATCTGCTGAGGCAGAATATATTTCAGCAGCTAATGCAGCACAAGAAACAATATGGATAATTAGTCTTTTAAAAGATTTGGATTTACCGCAAGAACTACCAATAGTTATGATGGAAGACAATCAATCCTGCATAAAAATGATTCAAAGTGACAAGTATAACGCTAAAACAAAGCACATTGATATAAAGTACCAGAACATCAAACATCTGAAGGAAACCGGAATAATTGACTTAGAATATTGTCCAGGCAAGGAAATGACTGCAGATATCTTAACCAAACCTTTACCTAAGCCTGACTTTACCAGACATAGAAACAACCAGCAAATAATGACTTCAGAGATCAAGCAGGGGTATTAAAAATGACGTTCCAATAGTGATCTCTGAAGTGAACCGAAGAGGAACCTTGCTAAACGCAAACCAAAACTGTAAACTGAAACGCGAACTTTCAAATCCAAACCAAAACTTTTTCATTTTTGTTCCGCGTTCGCTTCCATATTGTAAAACAGTCAGTCTCTCTCGAACCACCGTAGTGTGTAGATATGTGATGTAACGTTAGCTAATAAATGTATTTAATTTCTTTATTAGTTAAATTATTGAGCAGTGACTACATAAAGCATGTAATAATGACAACACTACACAATTAAAGGAAATATAAAATGATTATAGAGAGAAGGCCCAACGTGAACAACAGATGAACAAATGAAGGTAAGCTCTTTGCTTATCTATTATCAATCTTGTTTTATTTAAATTGATTTCATATAAATGGATAATTATTATTAGAATGGCCTACCGAGTCATAACAAATGACGGGCCTGAACGGAACTGATGGAGTCAAATAAAGAATGTTTTGATGTTCCTCCATGCAAAATCTATACCAATATTATAAAGAGAGAGGACGAATTTTTGTGTGTTTATATCTTCGAGGTAATCTCCGGAACCACTGCACCTATTTGAAAAAATTTTTCAATGTATGAAAAGTGCCTTCTCACTGAGTAACATAGGCTATAATTCGAAAAAAATCCGATAAATAGTTCTTTTTTTATTCCAATTTAGTCCCGAATTTCACGTAAATTGCTTATTATTGGCTATTAAAGGGCTGAAAAATTACTTGCACATATTAATATTATATATCGTTGAAAAGGGTAGAATTTCCTGCGTTCTAAGCAATTTGTTTCGATGCTATAACTTCATTACGACGGGAGTAATTTGCCTTTTTAGCTCGAACTTTTTTAGGCTTAGCTGCAATTTAGGCACTACTTTCCTCATTAAATCTATCAATAAAAAGTGAAGGAATTGTCCCACAGTTATCTTTTTGACAGCATTGGAAAAGCGAGATTATTTACTCCAGATCTCTCTCGACCTTTAGTCGAAAAAATTAGCTTCTATCTTTAAAGGAAAAAAAGTTACAAGCGTTTTTAAATCAATTTCGAAATATGTCATTTTGATTCAGGTTGTCACTCATTTAATTTTTCACGTTTCCAAGGTTACGCTTTTTGAATCCATTTATTTCCTCAGTTTGCATTTAATATCTTAAACTTATTTTATTTCATGTTTCCATGGTTACGTTTCCAAAATCCATCTTTCGCATTTTAATTTCTTAAAAGTATTTTAATATCTGTCGTCAATGTTTGGAAAGTTAATTTTGCATGTTGCTTTTTTTTTCTTTTATTTAAGCCTGATTGTTGAATATATGTCACTCGACACAATTTTTATTCTCAAGGTAGACCGGGCAAAGCCGGAAAACGCAACTCTTCATATATAAAGATTTGAAAGCTACTGTTAATGTGATCATATACCTTTTTGTTTGTTTGGCGAAACATTTATTATTGCCAAAGAAAAAACATCCGCTTCAGTCGCAAAAAGACTGAGTCCCGGTAGCGTGGTCGCTTGGCGCGTTAGGCGCTGATCAGTTCAGTCTAGGATTATTGCTTTAAGACAACCGTTAATAAAATTCATTGTTTTTGATTTGTTTTGAAATAAAAGAAACTTTTGATTTGTTTTTATCCCAGTGAAATTCACGACATTTTCATTTTTTCTGACGATGATTTTTGAATGGTCCACGGCATGTTTTTTTTTTTTTTTTTCGTTAGACGGATGGATTCTGATAGCGTGGTTGCTGGGCAAGTTTGGCGATAAACAATAGAGTTACGAAATTATTTTTACATTTGAAAGATATTATTTGATGTCTGTTTTTGTTTATTTGGCGAAATATTTTATATTGCAGTAAAAACCGCTTCACTCGCTAAATAGAGTTTTAAAGCAAATGTAAATCTAAATTAATCATTTGACGAAAAGTTTTAAATTCCGAAGAAACTTAAATAGGTGCTTTTTTTTTTAAAAAAAAATGAGTACGCATTTTATACAAAGAAAAATGATCATTTCATATCAGAGTGGGAGGGGACGTCAATTTTTTTTATTCAACGGACCTCAGTTTAATTTTTAGCACGATCATCGCTGTTCGGTTACTGCTAGTGCTATATAAACTGGAGGTGCACTCAAGGTATGGAGGTTTTCATGGCGCAAACTGCGCCATTGAAATTTTGAGGGGGGTCTCGTTCTGGGGCCATCGCCCTTGAGGGGCACCCATGCATAAACATAAGATGAGGGTTTGTTTTTCTTTTTAACACGCTTTTATTAGCTTCACCTGTATGTATGTATGTATCTTGTAACGGAATCTTGCAGCTCAAATTTTGCTCACTTCCTGCGATCGGATTCTTTTGAAATTTGGCACGCGACCTCAGACCCGATGACAATGCAATATTCTATAATCAAATTAATTAACTCTTTTAATTGTTAGTTTCGTCCAATTTTAATCAATATTTTGGCATAAATCCAACAATGTGAAAAAGGAAAAATTAAAAAAAAAATACATTAAAAATGCTCGCAAAAATTATTTAAAAATATATACAAAACCTTTAATTTTTCTGCATCAGACAAAATTTGTTCCAATGTTCCAAGGTAATTAGAACATGAAATATAATTGTTTTAAACTAATTTCATGCCAAAATTTAGGTGAGCCTTCAATTGGAAATTCATTGCTGATCAGACCATTGTTGAACAAAACTTTTATTCAAATGCATCTCAAATTTTCAAAGTAATATAAATATGATTTCCGCAAATATACATCGATGACTCACAGTAGGTTCCCATCGGGGTGCCCTTATCTTAACTTTAAGATATTACCTCGCACTCGTTTTATTCGTCAATTAAGTCCCAATCTGATTCAAATTTTCATATACAGAAAAAAAAAAAAAAAAAAACTTTGCCTGACAATTCTCCAACATAAGACTAAAAAACAGAAAAATAAAATACTAGTTTAAAAAACTAAAAAAACACGCTTCCATAGCAAATGAACTAAAAAGTGAAAAATAATCTTTGGATGATAGTAGTTGACCAATCACTTAATTTTAATGTAATACAAAAAGCGTGGGGTGCTTCTTATCAGTTGTCTTGAATTTCTTCCATTTGTTGTCCAAGCAAAAATGTAAATAGACACCCCCCCCCCCCACGCTTTTTTGTATTACATTAAAATTAAGTGATTGGTAAACTACTATCATCCAAAGATTATTTTTCACTTTTTAGTTCATTTGCTATGAAAGCGCGTTTTTTTTTTAGTTTTTTAAACTAGTATTTTATTTCTTTCATTTTAATTTGAAACTCGGTATCTGCTTCTTTTATTGGTGAATTTCTCTGATTTCGAAATTCGTTTATTGTGGTCAATCGGTTATTGTTATTAACGTCATTGTGGTCCCAAGTGATCATTTCAAGCCGAGACTACCATTCTGCCTTGGAAAGCTACAGAACAGGATTTGTCTTTTTTTTTAAATATTTGTCATATAGCGTGTTGTAGATTATTGCACAAGCTTGCTTTCATACCTGTCAACTCTACTGGTTTTTCCGAGAAATCCCTGGTTTTTGATCATTTTTCTTGATTGTGTACATGATGTAAGGAATATTTGTACTAAAGATAATGAAAAATCCCTATTCTTCCCGAAATAACAATAAAAATCCGACGTAATTATCTGCTGGATTTTTTCCGAGTAGATATTCGCTAGTATAAATTACTATCAAATGTTATTTGATTTCCGCTGAAAACGGAGCACGAAGCAAAAGTCAAGGTCCATCATGTCAGTTGTTAGTGGGGTATTCAAAACACGTTTCTTCAAATATTTCAAAAACTCATTTTTGCAGACACTGCTCTTTACCTTCCCACGGCAGTATAACTCACTGTAACTTGTAACTAAAAGGGCATTGCTTTCATCTATTTGGAAAGCCTGCCACTCTCGGAATGAGGTTGTTTCCTTCAGTCAAAAGTAGTACTTTTAGTCACTGAAATTGATAGATAGACTTTTAGTCACTGAAATAAGCAAAAAAAAAAAAAAAAAAACATGGACCCAGAAAACACTTTCACTTTTCCAACAGTTATTTTTTAAATTAATTTTTTAAAATGTCCGATTTTTCAGACAAGCCGTGGTCCTGATGACGTCGCAAATGATGCTCTTTGGCGCATCTTTCTACCACGTTTCCACGTTATGATAATCAAGAAGCGAATTAAATATTGCGCTCTACGCTTGCTGTCAACCATATCGTTGCCAATACACGTGAGTAAAGATGCGAATTAAATATTTTGCTCTGTGAATGACAACAGCAAATGGCAGTTCATCATTTGTGATGTCATCGGCAGAAGCGTAAACACTGAAAGCGCACCGATTAAAGTAATTTTTCAAAAATATTAAACTTAAGCAACTTATTTAAACAAGACGATTGTTGACCACAAACAGATAACAAATTCTATGAAAGAAAAAAAAAACAACTTTCGATTATTTTTCATTTGGGGGAAATTATTACTTTCTGAAACATGCAGACAGAATAGCAAGTAAGCGTGTAGTTTTCATTCACATTTAATAACTAGTATGTTGTGGCCATCACGAAACTTTCGTCTATATTTTTCTTTTTTTTTTTTTCTGATCCCTCCCCATGCTTGACGAGGAAGCAATATTCCCAACAAAAACAAAATTACACATGCAAAAACTTGACGACCATCCCAATGTCTGAATTATTACAAAAGCAAAGCAAAGAGCGAAAATTGAAAGTTATTTTAAAAGCCTTGCTTGAATTAATTACAGATATTTTATTTGTTAACAAATGCAAGATGGCAACAGTTAAAAATTTTAAATCATCGCGATTTTCTCATAGACTAATAATAAGAGTAGACCGAGCTATGGCAACCCTTTTACTGCTCATAAACCAAACCATGTGACTGGTGAATATCCTAGCAACAGCGGGCGTTAATCGTAGCAGACGATCAACGCCAGCGCGAAATAAAATAAATAGAATTTATGGAACACGGAAGAATGATCTTTTATGGAGTCCGATTTGTAAATTTGTTATTCTAAGTTGTAAATATTTTGTTAATATAGTGAGTTTTTCGTTTAGATAGTATTGTGCATTTTCTTTAGTCAATTTCAATAACTCTCTAAGCAATAAAAGATGCAAGCGACCAAGAAGAATCAGCAAACGGTAAGATTTTTAACTAGTTTCAATTTAAGATACCGATTAGTACATTTTTGCGTTAACGCAAAACGTTTACGCCATTTCGTTCACGCCAACGCTGACAGCTCCAAATGAAATAAAAGTTACCGAAAACTGATCAAAAACTATTACTAATGTCAAAATAATGCATAACTAAAAGAAAAACAGTTCAATCTCTGCACCTGGAAGTTTTTTTAAATGAAAACACATTGTCTTAAAATACATGTCGAATGCCAAACTATAGATAATGCTGCCATCTAGCAACCATGCTGCCAAAGTCTTCGCCAAGCCCTTCCACTAGTCACATGATACATCTATGAACCAATTTTCTTCATCAGCAAGAATGAGAAAGCTCGGTCTACTCTTATTATTAGTCTATGGATTTTCTGGTTATTTTCCAACAGTTAAAATCACGTGAAATACGCAGACGACAGTCTATTACAATTTATCTTTCTTATTCGCAACTCCAACGAACTATAGGGGGCACTGAAGTCACTGTCTAATGGCGGACTTAAAAACTAAAACAAACGCACATGGTAACGAAGAAAATGCTAAAAGTGTTGTGATTTTTGTTCGTACGTATGATTTTTTCGCTTTATTCTTTTTAAATTAATTTTCAAAGTCTTGTGGATATTCTGGCCCACGTAGAAAGAAATGAGAATTCAAGAAGCATTACTAAACGTCAAAGATTAATGCAAACTACGTAGTTCGTAGTTCTTAGCAGCTATTTCCACGATGTTCAATTCGATATTTATCAATTCTTGATAAAACTAAATAATAATTGTGGCCTGACAAGAATAACAATTAATGCTAGAAAATTCAATACGACATTACAAATTGTTATCGAAAGAAGATGGTACTTTTTTGCCTTGCTTGGCTAGCGCTTATTGTTTTCCATTTGTAGCTGAGTTATTTCTCTCGAATTCCCGAATCGGTTAATTTAAAAATTTTCTGTTTCGATTTTTCTAATTTGTGAGTTACGATTTAATTGTGTCATGTTATGCAAATCATCAACAAAATTCTCACGGATATATGGTGGGAGTTTTCTTTTCAGTTGATTGACCATTATTTCTTTTCACTTATCGAATTCTGTAATCTTACTACCATTTTATTCCACTCATGATAAAAATTAAAAATGGTTTAACTAAAAACGCGAAATCTCGCCAAGGCTACTTTGCTCGCACTATACTAAAACTATAACCCTAAACAAATTTGGCGAAACCTTTCAGCTGAGAATAAAAGGAATAAAGTAAATTCTTTCTCGGTTATTCATTTTGTTCTACGATAATATATTCAAGAAAATATTTTGCATACTGTCCATTCCAACTAAATGCTGCTGTAAAATATGGTAAGTTTAATTAATTTAAGATTAGAAAAAAACCCCATATTCTTACAAATTCATACAAAACAATAAAATTTTTTACCTTGTATAACGTTATCCAAGTTTGTTAATCCAGAATTTTCGCTTTCACCAATTATTAAGGAAATAATGAAAACTAATATTATTTTGAGAAGCTCGAGAATACTACTAAGGGACGAATTAATTTCTGTAGCTGAAAGCAAACTAAGACATCGATTGCGTTAATAAATACTCAGAACAAACTGCCTGTGTTTACGTCAACAGACACACGTGGAACGCAACGTGGCAATGTTTTAGTTTCATTTGCAGTTTTGTAAATCACCGCAAGGTAGCGTATTCGAGCGCTGGAGTTCCGAATTGTTGCATTTATAAAGCTATTTTTATTCACACAAAAAAATAAGCCCCCCCCCCCCCCCCATGGAGCGATTGGCGCCAAAATTGAACCAACGCCTGTTTACATATGGATTGTTATTTATTCCAAATTTCATCCGGAAGGTAGCATTACTTCTTGAGATAGGGCACTCACAATGGGAAAAAAGAACGGGCGACTGCGCCACCCCCTTTTCAGCTGTTGACATCAAAATAAAATCAGCTCTTATACCCACTAAGGGCTACTTGCCGATATATTTTTCTTTCTATCCGTTCATTATTTCTTGAGATACGCAGTCACATTTGACGACAAAAAACGTTCTATTGCTCAACCCTCGTTTGAGTTATTGACACCAAAATTGAATCAGCATCTGTTCCTGTTAATAGCAACATATGGACCAAATTTTGTTTGATTCCGCCAATTACTTCCTGAGGAATAGCAAGCACGCGTAAAAAACGCAAAAAACGTCCCATTGCTCCACTCCCCTTGTAGGAATTCACGCCAAAAACCAATGGGCACAAGTTCACATAGAGGCACATATGTGTACCGAATTTCGTTCCATTTCATACGATAGTTTTTACTGTAGAGCGGCCACAAAAAACTGGTCACACACAGACGTAACATACACACGGACGGACACACACACAGACATTTTCGAAAAATAGTCGAAATGGACTCAGCACACCTCAAAACGTTCGAATCCTTCGAAATTCGAAAATTTGCACGAATCCAATACTTTCTTCTCTATATTAGATATAGAAGAAAATAAAAATGGTCAGATCCTATGTTTTTAAGCATGCTCTTTCAGGGAAAAAAAAAAAAAAACTTTTAAAATTTTGGAAACGACCCCATTGAAGCTGTCGCGTGACGCATGACGCAATTTTTCCGATGTGTATTACTTTGTGTTCAGAATCTTGCGACTTCGGTAATTTACTTCGGTATCGGGTTAAAAATTACCGGCAGCGAAATACATCTCTGTATTTCAGTTCCGATGCCCGATAGAATAGTTTTATACATCTGCTATCGGGACGAAAGCCAAGTTTTTGATTTGTATATTATAAATTGTTCGCGGTTAGTCACATGTATGCAACGTTTTGCTTAAATTGAATTACGATTGTACGTTTGGCGGGTTGATATTTGTACATGCGTCTCTCTCTCACTCTCTCTCAACAAACAACGAGTGTCTACGAGGCGGAAGCGGGAGCAGGACGGGCGAGAGACCATGTCAGCCTAGTCGGAAACTAGGGACTCGGTCTTTCGGGGGGGGGGGGGGGGGGACGGCACAGCGACCAAAACAACAAGGGGCCTGCCTCTGCTCTCGTCGGGGAATCATTGTACAGACAGCGCCCGACGTAACTTTTTGGGAAAGAATTAATTTTAGAGTATTTTGATCTTTCTCATTTTGGGATTCTCGTTCTTTGGAGGGGGGGGGGGGTTCTCCGTACCATATTAGAGAGAAGTTTGCTATCGTCTTTAGGGGATGGGCAACCCCTGCAGTAATAGATACTCATATGATCTCTTAAAAAGTATTTTTAGCATTAAAACTTTTTGAATTCGAATTTCAATTTCCGAAAAAGAAGAGAAATGAACTTGTGAAAAATCTTAATAAAATCAAATTATATCGAAGCAACAAAATGAGTTAATTTTGGTGGAAACTAATTTATTCTTTTGCACTGTTGCTAAGTGCTAACTTTTTTTTTTCTCCACTATTATTGTCACAGTCCACGTTTAAAGATCTAAATCTGCTGTTTATTTTTCCCCTCCTTTTTTTAGGGTCTCAAAATTTTGGGTGTGAATTAAAATAATTATAAATGTGCTACTTTTAAAAAGTTAACTTGATTTTTTTTTTAATTAAAAAACAACAACACGTTCTTATTTTGCATTCATGAACGATACCTTAAAAAATAGTTCATTCTCTCCCACTATTGATGCAAATGCTGTGGTTATTCTGTTTCTATTTCGAAATAATGTCTCATCTAAAATAATATTGTTCTATATCTCATTTGATAGATCATAATCTTTGGAAAGGGACTGCGAAATAAGTCCTTATTTTGTAATTTTCACGTTTTTTTCTTTTCTCTTGCCATAACCTGTAACTTCACAATTCCGATTTTTATGGCATCGTAAACATAGCCATTAGGCGAGTTAACTGAGATCTTTAGCGCTACCGGTTTTTCCTTAATGGCATTATTTCTCTTCTGTTTTAGGCAAACAGAATAGAACTCATAAAAGTAAAAACCGAGACATTCGACCCAAGTGTTTTACCTGCGTCAAAGCACTGCAAGGGGGGAAGGGGACACACTGTAGTTGACAATGAAGTTCGGTTCTACTTAGATACAAACGTTATTTATGACAGACGTTTTTACTACTTTTCAGAAGCTTTAAAAACGCATTTCTGCCTTCATATGAATTACATTTTATCAGCGTCTTTCTATCTGGAAAAGAACTACTTCCGCTCTTCAGTAAATGGAGCCATTTTGAAAGTTGCTCTTGTCTTAAAACAACTCAGGAGTCTGGTTTATTTGTTTTCTCACGATATTGAGTTTTTTATATAGTGGTTAATGTAGCTAGATTTGTGTATTGATTTATTGTGCAGATGAAATCGTAAAGCTGGCTGTTTAATTATTATTGGGTTCATCAAAACAATACAGAGGTGCCTAACCCCATTGAGAGCAAGGGTGCACTCCTCCCTCCCCCCCCCTCAAACATCGTGCAGACTCCCCCCCCCCCCCGCAAAAAAGCAAGAGCCCCCCTTCACAAATGAGAAAAATACCCTCCCTAAAAATTTCAATGGCGCAATCTGCGCTATAACCCCTCTTAGGGGGGCACCCCTCAGGGCCGTGCCGTCCCTATGTGCAAGGTCGTGCGGCGCACGACGGCGCCAGAGTCAGAAAGGCGCCGAGCTCTACCAATCAAAAATGCTCCAAATGAGGGGAAAAATCTCCAACCAAAAAAATAAAATTGAAATTTTCGTTATATCTATAAAAGTAGCGGTAAAATTATACTGCTCATTAAAACAAGCAATCCTCCTTGCTGCCTATCTATAAGGAAAAATTATTGCCTTGTTGTGTCTAACAGGGTTCGTACGGGTCATGGAAATCCTGGAAAGTCATCGAAAAAAAAATAAGCAAATTTCAGACCTGGAAAGTCATGAAAAATTGGAATTTTAATTCAAAGTCATGGAAATTTATTTTCGGTCATGGAAAAATGTCTGGGCAAAGAGAAAGTAACAGTAGCTAAAAGAGCATTAGAAATCTTGAGTGATTTAACAGTACTGCACTTAAAAGCTATTAAAGCTGGAAAATTGAACGATCCCAAAAACAAATCTGAATTTTAATGTCTGCAATTATAGTGCTTTGACATCACTCATTTTGAATTTACCATTATTTTCAACACTTTTTATATTTTAACTTCTGTAGTAGCGAACTTGCAAGTTCTTAATTTCACCATACCCACTCAAAAAACGCAATGCAGTTTCATCTGAGTTGGTTTCAATTACTCCGAAACTTGATTATTAAATTTATCACAGTTTATCTTAATTTGTTGAAGGTTTTAGAAAATGAAGATCTTTTGTCAAGCGATATAATGCAGAAATAAGGGAACTCTTAATACTCCAAAACAGTAGTGCCAACACATGGCCCACAAAACTAAACCATGCGGCCTACTGCTACTTTCAATGTCAGGAATCAAACACTATGTTCTAGAATTTCTGAACCTATTAATTTATGCGCATTTGAAAATGTGCAAATAAGTAAACAAGTACATTTGAATCAGAAGATTTATTCACTACTGAATGTTATTTTATTTTTTTATTTTTTTTTTAAATATCTGGTGTAAAAACATGAATTTACTGAAAAATGTGGCTTTACTTTAAGGAATCAAAATATGCTGTCAAGTTATGTGGAGGATTAAGTGTACTGTTGACACCAAACGGAAACTTTTAAAATAAATTTATTGAAACTGAGTAATAATCAATCTTTGTCCTATTCATTATCATTCTGCCTGTTAAAAAAAAAGACATTTAAGCATCATTATGTTCCATTCACTGCATTTTTACTTTATTTAAATTTATATGATGAAGACAAATAAAAGAATAGTGTGTGTGCAATATACCAGACAGCAGACAGCTTAGTTATCACATCTAGAAATATTGCGCGTATGTTGGTATATATTGCATGTAGTTCTGCCTTAGCCCTGCCTTTGGGGTGGTAACTTATTGCTAGGAATAGTTTACTTTTTTAGGTGTACAATAATATTTTTCAATCACAATTAACTGCTTCGATGAGGTAGTGGCATTCACGAAAAAGTTTTGTTAATGCTCATTTCCAAAAAAAAGTGGCAAGTTTGATACTAAATAGCACTATTCTCTTCGTGCAACGAGATCATGAAAATTTTTATGAAGTCATGAAAAATTCTTTGAAAAGTCATGGAATTTTTTCATCCAAATAGAGTATGAACCCTGGTCTAAATATGCTATTTGCACTGAAAACACATGATGCTAATTAATGCCTACATTAGCATTTTTCTTCATCTTACAATCACGTTTTTACGACTTCAATTTCAGAAAATATTCGGGCAAGGGCCTCCGAACCTCCTTCTCTTAAAAAATAAAAAAATAGGTTTTTAAAACATGACTTACGAAAACTTCAAGTTAGAATAGCCTCTGAACTACATTTCTCTTAATATAATAGAATACTGCTTAGGTTTTTAGGACTTTAATTTTGAAAAATTTTGCAGGGGGAGCTCCAAAATTCCCTTATTGTAAAAAACTTCAAAGTTGTCTACAATTGCGTTTTCGGAAGTTCAATTTCGAAAAATTGAAGGGGAGAAAAGGAATCGATTTCTATCTATAAAAAAAAAAAGAAAAAAAAGATCTGTTAGAATCCCAGAGTTCTATCCCCTATTCCAACGTCAATAAATATGGCCTATAATCACTTTTTTAAAGCTTATTAACTTCTATAAATTTCCGCGGAGCCCCTTGTACCTCCCCCCTTCCCCCGTAACACCAGCAAAGACCGTCTAAAATGGTGTTTTTCAAACTACAAGTTTCAAAGTTTTTCAGGGAAGAACCCCCGGACCCCTCTTATTAAAAGAGATATTTTTTTTTCAATTTGTACCTCCCCCTCCCCCCCCCCCTAAAACTATTTTCTAGTTGCGCTACTGCTCCTGTTGTCATGTTTTGGCAGGCATAAAAGTTTATTAATTGTTCATCGCTTAGAGATTAGATAGATATTTAAAGTGGCTTAACTTAGATATTAAAATATTTTCTTCCTCCAAAACACATTAAAAGCAAATCAGAGGAGCTGCTGAACTCGGAATAATTTCGAGATATGAAGTAAAAACGTACACCATATTGCGAAATTAAATATTCACACATTTTTTTTGTATAAACTAAATGCCAAAGTTTTTTTTTTTTTTTGTCTACAAAACCTCCCTTCAGGTGTTAACTATATTTTTCTGGAACGCCAGAGCATAAAGGCGCTCAAAAGACATTTGCACGACGGCGCCGATCAAGCTTGGCGCGGCCCTGGCACCCCTGAATAATATTGCGAACTTTTGAAACATGTAATGAATCTTTTTCTGTCGTTGAAGTTGAGATCTGTCCAACCACGGATTGCATGGAATTTTCAAACATCCATGTAAGACGAATCTATGTGAATAAGGGGGAAAAGTAAAAATTTGATGCGCGTATTCCGCTCATTTGAATGAGACTCTGCTTCTGTAAAAGCTGACATCGGTAAAAAAAATAATAGATTCGTCCATTTTCGGCTGTAAAACGGATGTTTGTCTTTCCATACAATCCGTGGTCAGACCGTATGTAGATAGATTACGGGTATTAAATGCCTGAAGTATAAAAGTTGTGTTGGCAGACTTTCCAAGTTTCCTGTGTTAGGTAGGAGGCTCCTGCTTTGTGTTCAATTTTTAGCCTCCGGCTATCAGATAAATTTCTCCTGCTTCTTAAGAAGTTAAAAAGATTGTCAAGAGTAGACTTTTTAGTTTTTTGCGTTTGTCAAGAGTAGTCTTTTTAGTTTTGCGTTCATCTTAGTAGAGAAAGAAAACCTAATGACTGTTAAAGCAAAGGAAGGAATTGAATGTTTGTTTTATCAATAGCTTTGACAGTACATATTTGAAAAATGCTAAGGCAGATATTTTAACAACTTCAAACGAACATTAACTCTATTTTCAGTTTTGTTTTTATGAGAATTTAGCTGGACGCTGTTGTATAACAAAATTTTCTTTTTTATTTATTGCATGAATGCCAATCATAACTATTTTATTTATTTATTTTACGTTTAAAGTTTCACTCTTTATGAAGACAGTTGTTTCAAGAGGTTATCTACTGAATACATATTTCAGGAGGGGGGGATGAAATAATACATACACAAATATACAAGGTATCCAAAATCCAACCCCCCCCCCCCCCCCCCCCCCCCCCCCCCCCCCCCCCCCCGTCTCCGATCTGCTTTAAACTGACAGCCTTAGTGGAAAATATGCATGAAAATAAAAATTGCAATGGGGAGAAAGAAAAGAAAATAATAGAACAATTAAAGAAATGTTTGCAGATTGAATAATGGACATGAATATACTTTTATCTTCCGAAGTAATGTTACAAATTTTAAAACACTTTTAATTTATTGTGAAGTCTACTACACTCTTTCAAATGGGAGACGCTTCATATTTTCTTAAAGTTAGAGATGTAGGAGCCAAAGTACAGTGGAATGAAATGTTATTTGGTGGAATCGAAACAACTTTATGAATGAATTAAGTTTATGTTTGATTCTTATTTGTAAATATCAATGAATATTTTTCCGCATAAAAATGCTATTTTAAACCATGGAATCTGAATTGTTTTCTTCAAACTTGCATTCCTTTGAAAAAGATTAACTTAAAGAAGTTGTCGTCTTCAAACTTACACGTTAACGGGGACACTAACTTTAGAGTGATGCAAGGTTGCTCAATATATACAGTAGGATTCACCAACAGAGAACGTTTCACGACCTGTAAGTTGTTTATTTCATATAGCTTAAATGTTCTTTTGCTGCCTATTGGTTGTTATTTAACGTAGCTTGAATGTTCCTTTTACGCGATTCATTCTATGTAAAGTAAACAACCATACAGTAAAGGAAGAAGCCTTCATATGCATAGGATAAGTCCGTGTGCTCCTTTGACTTTACTCATTGTCGTTAAGTAATTATCGTACTATAATCATGATTTCAAGAAGAAAACATAATTTTTAGATTAATTTTGATTATACCTTAAAAGTTATTACTTCTTCCCGTTTTTGATTTTGCTGCTAAAATTGTATGTTAAATCAAAATTTAATTTTTACATCGTATTATCCACTGATTTTACAAAGATTTTTTCTTCAGGCCGATTTTAGAACCTGCGGATAATACGCAGGAAAACACAATGCTTTTTGTGAAACAAAAACTTGAAAAAAAAATCAAAAAAACCCATGAAATTCACTCTTATTAAGTCAATTTTTCTTTCTTCAAACATGTGAGTCAACCAATTTTATTATATTTTGATCAATTGTTAATTTTGAACTTAGAAAAGCGGCGGAGGGGCAAAACCCCTTTACGTTTCAAAGTGATGGAGGCAGTCGCCTTCCTTGTCCCCCCCCTACCCCCCGCGTACGAGCCGTCACCTCTGGTATTAGGGCAAATAAATAACCTGAGGCTGTCTTTTTCTCTCCTCTCTCTTGGTTGAAATTGAAGTCCCTAAATTAGTCCCTCTCCCCTTTTAGTCCTCAGATATCTTTGA
Organism: Uloborus diversus; assembly: GCF_026930045.1. NCBI lineage: Eukaryota > Metazoa > Arthropoda > Arachnida > Araneae > Uloboridae > Uloborus > Uloborus diversus. Next base: position 138,861,627 of record NC_072737.1, read on the forward strand.
TGAAAATTAGGGAGAGGGGTGTCCTGACCCTCATGTTTTACCAATGGCGATCCATTGGGAATCCATTTGGATTGATGGCTGTACAATTGTGATAGTAAGCACTTTATCTATATTGGTCGTTTTCTATAAAATTTTACACCTGTTATTTGGGAAACATTCTGGATAGCTCTTCCCAAAATGTTTATTCTATTTTGAACTTTCATGATAAACTACCACATTATAGAGTGAAAAAATGCTTTTCAGGGCTGAATAATTCATTTGAGAGCCATTCCAGCAAAATGTAAGGGTATTTTAAATCTTAAAGATTTTTAAAATTTTCGACTTTTCTTTATTTGTGAAGAAAAACTGAAAATTCAACAAGAAAGTTTTTAAATCTGTAAATAATTAAAATCATAGAAAATTCATAGTGATAGCTATGTATGTATATATATTTGTTTCCATTATAAACTTTTAAAAATATGCCACATTTTGAAATTTAATATCTCACGAACAGAAAGTGATAACAGCATTTATGCCTGGGCTGCAGAGTTAGAAGGAAAATGACTGACTCCCACTCTTGGAATTTTAAAACTTTCTACCCCCGACTCCGACTCTCCAAAATCAGACTTTGTAGCTCTGGTTCATGCCCCTCTTTGATTCACATTTTGATGTAACAATGCATTGGTTAGGTCAAATCTTATTTTTAATTTTTTTTCTTTTCTTTTCCCTTTTGCTCAGGCATCCTCTTCAAAACAATTGGAGTGTAGATGTGAAGCCAAATGCATTGGGAAATGTTTTTATATGGAACATACAGAATGAAGAGAAAGTGACAGCTGTGCCCGAAGTAAGTTGCTATTTGCTGACATGTTACTGTATTCATGATGTTAAGTTTTGAAAGGCTCTAATCTGTATATCAGTGCATTCTAAGTTAGTGTGTTTTACACTTTTGTCTAAAACTCAATTTGTTCAGAAAAGTGAAAGAAAAAAAAAAAAGTAAATAAAGAAAAGTTGTATCATTTTGAGTATCTAGAAGTGAGGTTATTCTGGTATAAGCAAAATTCAGTTTCAGAATCAACTCTACAGCTTTTTATTAAACAATTAAGAGTGCTTATTGTCCTCAACTTGCTGTAACCCTTATGTCAGATGTATCCTTTTGGGGGTTTATAGGCATTGAGTCATGTGAAATAAACATATGTGTTTGTTCCTCGAACAGCTGAGAACTACAGGTCAAGACATATCAAAAAATTCAGAATTTTCCAAGGAATTCATTTATTTATTTCTTATCTTTATAGAGCTGTAATTAACAATGATGCTGATTGAAAATGCAATTAATATTCTTTTGTAAATTTAGAGATGAAAACACACTTGTCTGTTTAAGTTTTTGATACCAATCAAGCAAGCAAATTTTTCTGTGTAAAGTAGAATTTGTTTTAAGCTTTAAGTTCATTACAGTTGGAGTTTTACTTTTGAATTTCAAATGCTTTCCTCAGATAATATCATCAACAGGTCTTTTCTTCTCTCTCTCTCTTTTCTTAAAATTAGATTTTTTCTTCATCATTTGTGCAAGATAATTAGATGAAAAAATGAATTTAGTTGAAATACTTTCCCACTTAAATGACGTCTACTTTCCCCCTTTGAACTGTAATGGAATTAGTTGCAGTGGAGACTTTTATTGTTGTTCTAATTTGAAGTTGACCGTAATATTTAATAATTTGATTAGTAATTTATCATTTGTAATTAATGTTTATAGATCTAACGATACATATTTATTATTATCTTCTATTGCTTTTTCATACAAAATTGCAATTTATGTGATAAATTCTTAAAAGAAGTTTCTTCCGGCCAGTTTTTCCCCTGCTCTGGCCAACATTGTTGCGTACACATGTTACAAGAGTTTTTTTCTTTTTTGTGTTTTCTTTACAAAAATCAAGTTAACGTTGTCCATGCACTAATCAACTGGTTTACCAAAGTAGGAAATTTTCAATACTTTGTTTCATTTTCCTTTTATGTATCTTAGTGTGTGTGAAGATAATCATGTATCACATTCAATATTGTGCATAGTTTTTTCATTAAGCATAGTTCAAAACCCGAAATTAAAAACTCCTTAAACAAGAAGCAGAGAAACAAAAGTATGCTTCAACTTTGTTTCTTGTATTGGTATTCTCATGAGTGTTATAGTATGGTGGACATAAAATCTGATACAATATATTTTGTTTATGTTGTTAAATCTTATGTTTTGTTGAATACCTGTTTTATCTTTTCAGATTTGCCTATCCAACCAAGTTTCTCCTGGTCAGTATAAGTTGCAGCTGAAAGTTGTAAATGGTTTGGGATATCTGCAAGAGTCAATGATATTTGAAGCTGCAGTTGCTTTGCTTCTCCTGAATTACACCATCACTGATTTCTTTGTCAATGAATATGGCGTCATTACTTTGCATATCAACCAGATTATGCCAGTACCTGATGTCTTCATTGACTTTGGAGACAATATTACTTGCCATTTGGATCTTGAAGAATGCAATTTTGAGTATGAGGCAGTGGAAGGTGCCCTGGTGGTGAATATTGCTTATATGTACACTTCTTCAGGAGTGTACGATGTTTATTTTAATGCGTCAAGTTTTTACGGAGCTTTTGAACAATCTGATACAGTCATAGTGGAAGAACATATTAGTGATGTGGATTTAATTCTTCTTTCTCCTACTCTTGTTTCACTCTTTGAGAAAGTTATTGTAATGTGCACTGTCAAAAACGGAACAAATTTGAATTTTGAATGGGATTTTGGAGAATACATGGATGACCAATACACTATAGTGCATAGGTAAGTAACTTTACATAAATTTATTGATGCATAATCTGTGTATCTGTGTATTATGTGTAGCATTTATAAGTCCAAGATATATATTATTCAAGAAAACCAGGGGCGTTCGTGATCCGAAATTTCCAAAAATTTTGGTTTGCAGTTTCCGAAAATTTCAAGCCGACAACACATTCTAAAACTGAAAAATTATTTAAAAAAAACTTTAAAAAATGTTTTTTCAATGATTTTTGTATGCATATTTGTTTTGTAAGAGTTTTTACGAGTGGGCGGGGGGGGGGGGGGGGGGGGAGAGGGGGTAGCTTCTTCATAGTTTACGAAAATTTCACTGCCTTCAGAAAATTTTACATGAGTCCACTTGCACTCCTGATTAAAAGGTTGACTACTAAAGAAAGTAATTGAATTCTGTATTTTAGAAAAGACGCTCTTTTTGAATTCAGTGTTTTCATTTAAAAAAATGTACTCCGTTGAAGTAGCTTCACTATGATTTAAACTTGTTCATTTCTAACAGAATTGTAACAGAAGGCAAACATGTTGATGTAAGAAAGAACCTGCAATATATCTGGTGTAAAATTTGAAAATTTTTCATGCCCTTCCTCAACTAAATTTCTCTATTTGTTCCTATATCTATCTAACAATGGATACAAATATTCACTTTTTTTTTTCGCTGTAATAATTGTCATTGCTGCATTGCTATTAATATTTTAAAGTGATTTTTTTTTATTATGTAAACAAAAAGTTAGAAATTCTTGTAATATTAGTATTTTTAAAAAAGACTAGGTTTTCTTTTTTTTTCAACAATTCTTACTTATCAAATCATCCTTTGTTTTCAGTTCAAATTTGTACTGTTTTCTAGTCGCTTTTAATATATTATATTGATTGATAGTTTAGTTAAGAATTTTTCTTACAAGAATTCTTTATTTTTAGTTTTGCCAAGAACAGTACAGCATATCATAGTTATGGCATAGCTGATGTGTACAATATATCGGTTACAGTTTACAACAATTATGAAGAAATTACAATCTTTCTCAATCAATCTATCCAAGCAGTAGAGGAAATCAAGGATTTGCATCTTCAGCCACTGTCTGGGTTCTATGCCGTACCTCTGCATGCCTCAAGATCGGATAGCGAAGTTGATAGTGGCCATGACTATGCTACTGATCCTGTCAAGTTTAAGGCTTCTGTTTGGCGAGGGTCTGATGTCCAGTTTCTGTTCGATTTTGGTGATGGTACAACAGAATTGGTGCCTTCTCAACCTCCACTGTGGGATTTCTCCTATGCAGTTGTGAAGCACACTTACTTTTCCGGTGAGTTAAAAATAGTTTTTTTAATGCAGGAAATGTGTACATACTTAGGGCATGGTAATAAGCGTACAAGTTGTTATCTACAGGGTTCGGTTATTAGTTGGGCAGAAAATGTTATTGTTCTGGGTGTCTTAATAAATCACGATTTCAAGTTTAGTCAACAATGCAGCATTGCAAGTAACAAAGCCAACAGAATGTTGGGTTTATCAATAAATCTATTTCAAACAATTCTAAGATCGTTCTTCTACCTTTATATAGGAGTTTCGTAAGACTTCATTTGGAGTATGCTGTTCAGTTTTTGGTCTCCTTATCTCAGGAAAGATATTTCTGTATTGGAAAGGTTCAAAGAAGAGTAACTAGACTAGTAAGGGGACTTTCAGATTTAGATTATAATATCAGAGCAGACTTAATAGGCTTAGTATGTATAGCCTGGAGCAAAAGAGAGTCAGAGGGGACATGATTCAGTTGTTTAAATGTATCAAAATGAAACATGTTAATGGGTTAAATTTTTGCACAGAAAGCAGGACAAGGAGTCATTCTTTTAAGCTATTCAAATCTAATACTAAACTAGAAATTAGGAAAAACTACAACTGTCCGTTTTTCACGAGAAGGCACTTCGCCATGCCCCCTCGAATGCCGAGTTTCATTTTACGCGGGGGTGATCGGTACGCAATCCACGTGCTTCTAAATGAGACAACCAGACAGCCTTAACTTGGGCATGCATTTTAATGTGCAAAAAAAAAGTCCTAGTGTCCTTTACATGACTTGCTTCACTTGTCTGTTGTCATTTTAGTCGTTCTTACATTTTAAAAACTGCTGATTTTACAACAAAATGTTATGATCCGAATATACCTTCTTTCAAAAACAGCGAAATAGATTCATTGGATACCACGGGATGAGAGAGGAGTCATATGCCTTATTGTGAAAGACAGACAATACTTTAGTAGTGTCCTGGGCACTTGGAACAGCTTACCGGAAGAGACGGTAATGAGCAAGGGGTGGATAGCTTTAAGAGGGTCATTGATCTTCATTGGGGACTAATAAACTGACTAGAAACAGCCTAGCTGGGCCCAGAGCCTGTTACTGGTTGTCACATTTGTATTTGTGTATATTCCTATTTTACTTTGTATTATATTAAGAATGTCCCAGTAGTTTTATTATTCTTGTTAATATACCCAGCCTCCTTAATTTAACTAGTAATGGTCAATACCTCAAACAGTTTTAAAAACTTGTAGGAGCATTTACAAAACTACTGAGTTCAAAAGGTTCTCAGTACTTATTTTCAAAATATTTGAAAAAATTTGAATTTTGTATAGTCACATACTTAGTGATGTAGATCGTGTAAATACCCAGCATGTAGGTAAATATTTTTTGGGTATACCCGGGTATTTATCCAAAGCCTGGGTAAATACCCAAAAACTGGGTATTTTACAAAAAAAAAAAATGCAAAAAGTGAGTGGGAATTTTTTTAAAAATCTAAATATGAAATAATTGGTAAAACTGATACATATGTACTACACAGTTTATAATATTTTTTATTGAAAGACTTGATGAAATTATGAAAGAAACATATCCTGAACCAAAAAATATTTCCTTTCAATGTCATAATTGGAGAAGTATAAGCAATTCAGTGATGAACTTCAGGATTTTAAAATCACAATCTAGATTAGTCATATCCAAAGTGGAAAAAAAAAATAAATAAAGCATGAGGAATGTTTGGAAGAATAAACAGAGAAGTTATTGAGACTATGATGTTATTTATTTTATTGCTGTTTAAGTCATAACGTGGCAAATATAGAAACAGTTTTCTCATTAATAAGCAAAAAATATATATATATTGTTTTCTGTTGCCTTTCTCATTTGCATTTGCTCTCTGGTACTTCATGATGAAAATTTATTCAAACTATTTTTATTGACATTTCGTTGCATTTTGATGTCATGCAGGGACTTATTACTGGGTTATAAAAAACTAAGACCTTAAAAAATTGATTGTTTTTTTTTGTAACCAGTTAAGCTTTTTACTTTTTGTAGAATGGCTTTTTATATCTGAAATTTGGCTATCAACATTGATTAGGCATATCCAACACTTTTAATGTGAATATTATATTAGATTGCTAAGTTCTTTCACACAATAATTCTTTAAATATGTGATCAAAATACAATTTTTGAGTAAAAATTTATTATTTTGTATATGGTTGGTTATACATATCGGAATACATACAGAAAAGTATTTTAGTTGAATATACATTTTTGAAGTAAATACCCATGCTTCAATAGTGTGGAATGGAAAACTGCCTCCCTTACTATTGTAGTTCAAACATCATTTACTATCTTTTTTTCGTTATTTATTCATTTATTTGGTGGAGGAATGGGTCAGATTAACTAGCATTGTTACTTAGTCAAATGATTTCCTTTAGGCTAGCTGAATTTACTTGTGAGAGTGTTGTTGGAGGCCACCAGATTTGAGGACCCGTAAGATTAGTCTGACCTCCCAAAACATGTGTCCTTATTCAGCAAGTTTTGTCTGATTCGGCAAATGTGGATACATAATTGCAATACTGCAATTTTTAGCTACCTGAATGTCCTTTTTTATTGTGTTTATGCATGTGTGCATACTGCTTTCCCATAATTTATCGTTTGGCAAAATTTAGAATTCCATTTGGCAAATTGAGAATTTTCAGCTTCTGAAAAATTTTTAGTTCAGGACGTCGTCCCTGAGTTGTTTTATTTCAGCAAATATTTGTGTAACGCCATACACATTTTGAGCTACAAACAATTTCTATTAGCGAATTTTAATTCTACTTGTAATACATACTTCTTTGGAGGTACGAAAGAAAAAGGGTTATTTTTGAGAAATCTATATATATGTAAAGGTGACGGTGTTTCTTTGTTTGTACTCGATGGCCAGAAGACCCCATAGTACATACAGCCCTGAAACTTGGCACAAAAATTCAAATGTACCCCGGGCCGTGCACCTTGAAGCCGAAATTCTAAATTTTGAATTAGTTTTTTCTAATTAACTAATTAAGCTAAATGTTGGCAAATTACAGGGTAAAAAATCCCCCCCACCCCACCCCAAACATTATATGTCATTGGAAAGGGTTTTTCTTCCCCAACAAGATGTTTGTTTCATTTTTCTCAATTAATTAGAACAGGAGATATAAGCGATGCTAATTGAGCCAATTTTCAAGGCGTCTCTTTCGAGAAATTGCTTATAACACTAGGTCCACTTTCCAGACAAATTTCCAACTATAACACTAGGTTCATTTTCCAGACAATTTTTCAATTACTTTCTTTTAAAATATTTTGGAGGAAGTTGCCTTTGTTGCTTATGAATATTTTTCCTTTTTTTTAAATTCATTGTGTGTATGTTAATTGATTTTCTTTTTAATTAGAAATTCATTTGGCGAATTTGGCAATGAATTATGGATTTTTTTACACTTGAAAGCTACTGCAAATGTAATTTTGATGTAATTTGTTTTTCTTTAATTCAACGGGTTTTCTTTAAATTTTTAGCACAGGCATCGCTGTGCGATGTACTGCTAGTATAATTTATAATGCAAAGATTGGGATTTAAACTGACCATCCATCCCTTGTAAACAGGAAAAATACCTAGTATACATGAAACAGTTTATAATGTCTGGGGAACAACTCATAAAAATAACATTCTATACTAAAGAACATAGATAATATGTATAAGTTGTAAAATTGCTTGCTAAACTTGAGAGAAAAATAAATAGAAATTAATTCTTCTGTTTTATAAAATTCATTTATTCTATTTCCCTTAAGCTACTGTAGTATCAATTATAAAGAATATTATTTCTAGGTGTGGAAAAATTGGATAAGGAACCATTTGCAAAAATTTCACTTCAATAGGTATAGAGAAATAATAAATGCTAGCTCTAACATTCAAATGATTAATATATATATTATATATATATATATATATATATATATATATATATATATATATATATATATATATATATATATATATATATATATATATAAAATTAAGCAATCAGAATTTCAAATATTAAACAAATTATAAATAATAAATGATGATAAAAAGGAAAAATGCAAACAGCTATTAAGTAGGAATAGATAAAGTATGAATCCAGAGCTCATCAGCCGTGGAGGGTTCATTAATTATGGTCAAAAGACCAAAATTTTAACTATGAACTAGAAGAAAATGTTTAAGCTCCAGTACATGCAATATAGAGTAACAATGGGCAAAAGCACCACTTGCTAAGCTAAAAACAATAAACTAGAGCTGAAACCTAAAACTAAAAGCAGGAGGTTTCGCCTCGACTAATTAGGAAAACAATATCGGAAGGCTAATTATCGGAACTTGTTTTTCTTATTAGTCGAGGCGAAACCCCCTGCTTTTAGTTTTAGGTTTGAGCTCTAGTTTATTGTTTTTAGCTTAGCAAGTGATGCTTTTGCCCATTTTTGCTCTATATTGCATGTACTGGAGCTTAAACATTCTCTTCTAGTTCATAGTTAAAAGAGAGCTCATCAGCCGTGGAGGATTCATTAGAAACCTCCACGGCTGATGAGCTCTGGATTCATACTTTATCTATTCCTACTTAATAGCTGTTTGCATTTTTCCTTTTTATCATCATTTATTATTTATAATTTGTTTAATATTTGAAATTCTGATTGCTTAATTTTATATTTACTTGGCTTTTTAGTTTTGCTGCGTTGCGCATCTATGGGCTCTTGGTGTGGTCTTTTCAATATTTTTCACTTTTATTATTATTATTATATATATATATATATACATATATATATATATATATATATATATATATATATATATATATATATATATATATATATATATATAAAATAAAAGTGAAAAAATTTTTTGAAAGATCCCACCAAGAGCCCATAGATGTGCAACGCAGCAAAACTAAAAAGCCAAGTAAATATAAAATTAAGCAAACAGAATTTCAAATATTAAACAAATTATAAATAATTAATGATGATAAAAAGGATTATATTATGCTTTCATGTGTTAATTGTTGCAAAATTTTGAACTCGGTAGCTCAGCCAAAAAAATATTTCATTATTTAATCGGTTTTTGAAAACTTTTTTATCAATATATTATGATAGTACTTACAATCTTTTATTCAATAATAATTGTGCCTTTTTTTTCAGATGGGGTGTATGAAGTGTATGTGACAGCTACAAACTTGTTAGATTCAGTGAAGACAAAACTTGATCTTCCCTTTTACGTGCAATTTGCTCCTGAAGGACTTAAATTGAATAAATTATACTACATTGTTGAATATGGAAGTAATTTGACTTTGCAAGCATCTTTAACTCGTGGAACTAATGTTTCATTTAATTGGCATATTGGGGATGAATATTTCACTAATATTGGTAATTAACTGAGCTGTTCAATATTTTTATTCAATCAAGAAAAGAAATCAGCACTTATTTCTAATTAATTGTTTTTGTTGTTATAGGTGACACATTATTTCTGCAAGATATTAATCCTGGTATTTATGAGGTCATTGTTGAAGCATACAATGAAGTTACTGATTTCTCTTCTAAATACTTAAATAGACCTTCATTTTCTTCAAAAATCTATGTTCAAGAAAGACTTCAAGGTATGTAATAATTAGAAAATTAGTATTTTGTCTTTCTTGACCTATAGTTGTTAAACAGAGTTCTTATTTGAAAGAAGTTTTCCAATATGTCTCTGAAATAGTAGATGTCCATACACAAAGACGGATCAAAGAATCCTTCGAGGGAGGGGCGAAATTACATTTTTAGAACTTCAATTTTGGAAAAACTACTTAGTCTCCGGTCCTTCTTCTCTTTAATAATCCAATATCGTTTAAAATTGTATTTTTGGAACTGCAGTTTTGAAAAGTTAGCAGAGGAAAGCATGAACCTAATTTCTTCCTCCAATGACACCAAAGATGGTTTAAAATTGCGTTTTTAAGAACTCAAGTTTGAAATATTCCAAAACATTTCCGGCTGAGAGTCTCCATAAATTTTTTGCAGATTTCCTAAAAAATATTTCTTAAACTTTAATGTCAAAAAATATCCTATAGAACCCTTCAAGGGAGGGACGATTCTCCCCCCCCCCCTCCCTTGTATCCGTCCATGTCCATACAGATGCACTTTTATTGTAAGGTAGCAAATATGAGCAGCTAGAGTTAGAACCATCCTCCAGTACTTACTGTCTTAAGCAATTTTCTTGTATTCATTAGCTATCAAGTAAAATATTTAATAAAATAATAAATTCTTCTTTAAAAATATATATATACTAGTGAAATGTACAAAATTAAGCTTTTAGAGTAAAATCACAAGCTTTAATTTATTTAGACTTCCTGTATCAGCCCATCTATGATGATGGTTGGAAAGAAGGTCTTAACTTGTTTGGGACAGCACAAAATTTATTACTTCACTTTGAAGGGCGTAATAATATTGTTTCTCTGCTTTTTTTTTAAAGCATTTAACTGGTATATAGATACCCTACCCATGAAACTGTAGTTATAATATAAAGTACCTTCAGTACACAGACTTTCAGCTGCAATGCCCCCCTGTGGGTCAAAATGTTGCAAACATGTCACACTGGCGATCCTGACTTTGTTATTTCCATGTGCAGGGGCGTGCATAGAAATTTTGGGACTTGTCACAAATAACTTTTAGGGGCCTCTCTCCATGTTGTTTACCCTACATTCCTACATATATTTCACCCCTATTTTAAAGATCTCGGGCCCCCTTCAGCTTGAGTCCAAACCAACAAATGTCCTTTCTCCCCCCCCCTGTGTATGACCCTGTCCCTGTGGGGTAATTTGTGGTGTCATGCTTAAAATGTAACACCCCTACCCTAAAGTTAAATTATTTTGTACATTTTGAATGATTTTGGGTTGTAGAAAATCTAAGGAATCTCAACTTTTGTTACTTACTAGTGATACCCGCACGGCTTTGCCCGTAATAGAAAATCAGAAGATCTTTTGGTTCGCCTGTATATTTACAAATAATGTATGGTGAATTTTCTCGCCAGTTGGCTTGTACCCATGTTACGGTTCCATGTTATGATAATTTCGTATCTCACCAATTGGCTTGTGCCCATGTTACGGTTCCACGTAATGATAATTTCGTAATTTAATCGTCCATCTTACGATAATTTTGTTCTTAAAATTGGAATAGAAAAAGAACCACATCCAATTTTCGAAAAATCGCTTCGAGGTGCACACCCCCATACTACATACTAACTTTGTGCCAAATTTCATGAAAATCGGTCGAACGGTTTAGGCGCTATGCGCGTCACAGACATCCAGACATCCTCTGGACAGAGAGACTTTCAGCTTTATTATTAGTAAAGAAAATGTAAAGGGAGTTTTAAAAAAATGTTCAGTTAATATACAGTAAAATAACACCTGACATTTATATCAAACTGGAATGCATATTTATGTTAAACTTGCCGGAGACACTTGATATGTGTCTCCCCCCCCCCCCACCTTTTTTATTTTATTTTCAAAATCAAACTATTAGGAAAAATAAAAATCAAACAAAAGAAAAATAGTTGTTTTCTTTTCCTTGCTCATTTTTAATCTTGAAGTTTTATAAATTGTGTGCAGCACACATGCAAATACAGTAAACACTTCAATTCTAAATGTAAACCTCTGAAAACTGTGGAAAATAACAAAAACAAATAAGTATGGCTGCATATATATGAGTACTAACATTGAAAGCATTATATTTAATCGAATTTTAATTTTAAGAAATCGATAGAATAGAACAAATTTAAATTTAAGAAGCATTTTTTTTTTGTCAATATTGAAAGTAAAATATGAAATATTAGGTAAATTTAATATTATTTAAAGTTTAAGAGAAATAAAAATGTGAAGATAGTTCTACACAATTGATTTAAATATACAATTTTCAATGTTGAATGGCACCCCAAAATGGTGTAGTTCGGACAGTATCCTCTGCACTCCATATTGATGCTACTAATGTGTCTACAGTTGAGTCCCGACTTACGCGAGGGATGCGTTCCAAGTTCTCTTTTTCTTTCTACTTTCACAAACTTTAGATCAAACAACGCTCTTAGGTGTCATTATATTTCATCAACTTTCTAATTTAGAATGAAAAATATAAATGGAAAATGAGGAGTAGTTATTTATGTGAGCGATGTTCAGACTAGTGCGATGTGGGAACTTCCGCTCGCAGTAATGCAAAAGGAATGAAGGTCTATTCACGAAAAAATATATATATATATATATATATATATAGTAGCCAATTACAAAGCCAATACTTGTGCAACACGATTCCCCATCGAAAATTTTTGCGTTGCGGGAAGAATTCGCGTTAGGCCTAAAATTCTTTACTGGTGAAAAAATTGCGTTATAGCCATTTTGCGTAAGTCGTATCGCGTTGTAGCGGGAATCGACTGTATATATATTTTGGAGACGAAAGGGTTGCATCAATTTAGTTGATACATTTTGATATTGAAGTTGATCATTCTGATTAAATATCTAGATAATTATTTAAATTTTATGTATAATTCTGCCATCTCCATAAAAAATAAAGCCATTGCATCCATGTATATTTATGACTTGGAAGTCTTTATTTACTCAAAAAGAAAAACCAATTTATTCTATGTGAAGAAAAGAAATCACTCCCCTCCCCCCTCCCCCGCCCTTCCTCTTGTTGTTGCGCCACTGGTACCAACCAAAGCTTTTGAAATTTTAAAACAAAACTAAAAGGAAGAAAAATAAAATATTTCAAAGATTATAAAATTGCTCATTTAATTTTTCATTTTGTTTTAATGAATGTTGAAAATTCAAAACAAGTATTCAACTATACATTTTGGGTATTTTTGTAAACCTTTTGTGTGCTTGAAATGAATAATGTGCTGTCGACCATTATGTCTGTACCATTTTTCATGTTTAGATTATTCTAAGAACAAAGGCTGTCTGTTTTTCGTTTGGATGTTAAATCCCTTTCATTATCATTTACTTTTTGATTTTTACTTAATTATTTGATTGGCATTAGCTTAGTTAGCTATATTATTAAATTGTTTGAAACTTTTTAGCCATTGAGGTTTGCCTTATTGTTAACGAGACTGAAATGTGTGGAAGCACAACGCTTGAACTGGCTTCAGATGAAACAGTTGTGTTTAAAGCCAAGACGACACCTTCAACTGAAAGTTATCTTCGATTCATTTGGCAGTTAGGAATAGGAGAACTGAAGAGAACCAATAGTCCTTATTTAAAGCATCAATATCAACATGCTGGATGGTATTGTTCTTTTTCTTTCATGCTATAATTTTTTTAATTATTATTGTTCCACCTCACTTTTTTTTCCTTTCGTATTTTCTAATGGGAAGTCATGTAATAGTTGCTTCAGATACTATTTTATAAGTACAGAAGAGCCTTAATTAACTGAGGTTTCTGTTAACCGAACCCATAATGAAGTTTATTTTTTGCTTGATCAGGCAGCTATTGAGAAAAATTTGGGTCTTTTACAAAGAAAGGTAACAAAGATAACAGACATTTAAAAAAATAATAATAATGTAAATTTAATAAAATAATGAATTTTCAATTTGAAAAGAAAAATATTTTCTGGAAATTCATGCTACAAGTTATTTTTCTATTTTAGTTTTTATTATTGTAAAATATTTTTATTTGCTCATTTTTATCTTTTTAAATACTATATAAAACTTTTACTTAATACAGTTTTAAAACATATGATCATGACAAGTTTTTTGTTCAAAATTTCTATTAACCGAGATTTCAGCCATCTGAGGCCCTAGTGGTCCCAATTAGCCTGGATAATCGAAGTTCTACTGCTTTAGTCTGACAGAAAAGTAACTCAACATTTAAAATGTGGGGGCATACTTCAATTAGTTAAAATTTCTTAAAAACCAGTTGTCAAAGTATTGTCGTCTGTTTGATATTGTCACTTTTTTCTTTTGCACTTTTCTAGTTCTTGTAACATTGCTTAATGTGTAAAGTTTTTAAATGCTATTTTATTGAAAAAAAAATTATTTGGTTAGAAGTTGATTTGAGAAAGTTAAAACTTTTCGAGTATTTTGCAGTTATTGAAGAATAAACATGGCACTCCAAATGCAAGAAGGCCACAACTTAATGCTGATTAGTTTTTCAGTTGAGGCATTAAAAATGTTAAGGGTATTTTTAAAATATAATTCTTTCTAATTCATTGAATCTAATTTGAATAAAATTTTGGTTTGTTGTTTTATATGGATATTATTTTTTTATCTCCATATTGTCACCGCAAGGCAACAGTAAGATATCTTAGTGTTATTTCTGGGATTAGATATCTTACTGTTGCTATGAGGCGAGAATATAAACAATTCTGTGCAATCATAATGGATTTTTATTTTCACTCCCATTTATTAATGGAGTTATCTTGAATAACTAGATAAGTAATGCAACTAAAGTATACTATTAATACATGAACAGCAGCTCATCAAAACGTTCCTAATTCTGAATTTACTGCTATTTTCACTTTTTTTTTAAATTTTTGGTCTTTTTACATTGGACATATAACATGGTACCTGTTGATGATTGTCAAAAGTATTATTTTGATCATCGAACTATTTATCAGAAGATTCTACTATCTAAAAATCATTAAAAACCGCTGAAATAAAAACCATAAATATATACAATTTATTTACAATAAATAATCACCAAAATATTCCAGCGCCTTTTTAACTCACAACCATCTTCACTATTTTTGTTAAAATTATTTCTGGAATTCTAAATTAAAAGTTAGTTTTTTTTTTTCTTTTCTTCTTGCAATCTGCTTCTTCTTTCTATGGAAGGCTTTCCTCTCCACTACAGTACCCTTTTATTGATCTGATGTATATTGCAGCTTATATTTAACAATAACTTTGCTGATGAAAAATGTTTTCTACCTTTCTTTTTTGTTCTCAGCATTTAATAATTCTGATTTTTCCTCAATCTTCATTATTTATTTCAGGTATCGAGTCAATGTTACTGCTCAAAACCATATCAGTAGCGTTTCATCTCTTGTGCTTCACCTACATCTTGTTCAGAAAATAGCAAACCTCACATCCATTCATTCTCAAGGACCAAATCTTGTAAATTATCCAGTTATTTTACAGTGTTTTCTATTGGTTTGGAACAAATTTAACTTTCCAATGGGACTTTGGTGATGGTTCTTTGCCTGTAACTACTAACACCTCTTCTGTTTCTCACACATATAAAAAGTATGACATTTCTACTTCTACAATGTTGATAAATATTATTCAACTATTAAACTGATTCAAAGAATTCATTATTAATGGACTGCTATCAATGGGGTGGTTTCCTTCAGTCAAAAGTACTACTTTTAGTAATTAAAATGGATAGAATGAGCAAAAAAAAAAAAAAAAAACATGGACCCAGAAAATACTTTCATTTTCCCAACAGTTTTTTTTAAATGTCCGATTTTTCAAACAAAGCGTGGTCTTTATGACGTCACACTTTGCCGCATCTTTCTACTGCGTTTCCACATTATGATAATCAGGCAGCGAATTAAAACTGCTCTCTACGGTCGCTACCAACCATATTGTTGCCAATACACGTGAGTAAAGATGCGAATTAAATATTTTGCTCTGTTAATGGCAACTCTGAATGGCATTTCATCATTTGTGATGTCATCAGCAAGAAATGTAAACAATGAAAGATCACCGATTTAAGTAATTTTTGAAAAATATTAAACTTAAACAAATTATTTTTAAAAAAGTCAGATCCTATACTTTTTAACGTGCTCTTTCAGAAAAAAATACTTTTAAAATTTTGGAAACGACCCCATTGCAGTTACTTTGTATGTTTCTGAAACTATTCTTTAATGTGCTCTTATTTATGATATTCTGCATACGTTATAGGGACATAAATTTGTGCAAGATATTTTTTATCACTGTATCTGTTTTTTATAGAGTTGGAGAATATTGGATTTCTGTGAATGTTTGGAATAAATTTAGTCATGCTAATATATCTACAAACACATTTTTCCTGCATCAAGTGTGTCAAAAACCGAAAATTACATTCCTCCACACCAGAAATAGAATTGTAAGTTCACATTACTTTTGATACTTTTTAATTTTCTTCCCCATGTACTTTTTAAAGTTCTTCTGCGAAACATAAGCCGAAGCCCGCTTGTGTGGAGCTATATTAAATTAAAAAATATAATAATCACTAAGTAAACATATTTAAAGAATTTTGATATTTTGTTATTGTGGAGCGCTTTATCTTCATTTTGATTTTTCAGGCAAAATATGGTGAAGATTTATTGCTAGAAGCTGACATTGCAATATTTTGTCAACAAGTTAATGTTTATTATACATGGGATATAGAAACTGTGGAAATATCATCATTAAATTCCTTAACTACATTACATCACAGGCAGCTTATTATACCAGCTTATTTTCTGCCTGTTGGATCGTACAAAATTCACTTAAAAGTAAGAGAACAATTTTGTCTTTACTGTTGAAGAAGAGTGATTTTTTTTTAGTTTAAAACATTTTTGAAACATTAATATTGATATTAACTGTGAGCATTCTTTGTCACCTTTTATCCCCCTTCTTCTTTAAAGTTAAAAACTAAAAAGCATTTTTACAAATACGAATGTGACGATCAGCAACAGGCTCTGGGCCCAGCTAGGCTGATCCTAGTAAATTTATTAGTCCCCAATGAAGATCAATGGCCCCCTTAAAGCTATCCACCCCTTTACTCATACCACCTCTTCCGATAAGCTGTTCCAAGTGCCCACAATCCTACTAAAGTAGTAGTTTTTCCTTATTTCCAGGTTAGCCTGAGATTTGAATAGCTTAAAACAATGACCCCTCGTCCTGCTTTCGGTGCAAAAATTTAATCCATTAACATCATTCATTTTGATAAATTTAAACAATTTAATCATATCCCCTCTGATTCTCCTTTGTTCCAGGCTACACATGTTAAGCCTATTAAGTCTGGTATCATAATCTAAATCTACAAGTCCCTTACTTGTCTAGTTACCCTTCTTTGAACCCTTTCCAATACAGAAATAATTTGTATCCTAATATTTTTGAAATTCAGTGTTTTGTTTGCATTTGTTGTGTACGCATTGAATATGTTATGGATTTGGTTATTGATGAACATATTTTAGGTGGAAATGGTTGGCACAATTGTATATGGTACGTCCACAGCTATCTTAGAAGTTGAGGCGCCAGTCCCATATATTTCTATTGATGGAGGATTTGTTCGTTGTCTGGGCTATAATGATACTATTCAAATGAAAGCACAATATATGTCAAGTCTTAATGAAAGCAACTCATTGAGGTACATTTCTTGTATTTTTATAAAAATAATAGTTTGTCAATGTGTGAAAAATCACTATTTGCCAATGTCTTTTTACTACTTAGTGCATGTCTATATTTTTAGTTATCAGTGGAGTTGTTCACCAAAAGATCAAGGACATCTGAGTTGCTTCCATTCTGCTAGTCCACCTGCTTTTTTTTCAAATAACTTTTCTCATTTTGCACTTTCTGCTTCGTATTTTTCCCCTGGTTTATCAGCAGCTGTCATAAATGTTACTGCAAATAATGAAAAGATCATTTCTGCTTCTCAAGTTGTTGAAATACATCAAGCTCAAAAAGTTTTGATGTAAGTATCATTTACTGTATGCAGTGGTGTTCCTATCATGTATGTCATCTGGGGCAGTAGTTTGTGGTGTATTCCCCCCCCCCTCCAAAAACTAAATAAAACTGTAATGTTTAATATAAACATGAAGTTCATACAATTTTCAGAAACAAAGGGTTTTTCTTGTGGTGTCACAAAAGTTTACATTAAAATACAAATTTAAATTATGAAGGCATTTTATGTAAAATCTGTCCTAGATGAAAATGTAAGGATTATATCCCTGAAATATTGAGCTCCGTTTGCGCTGAAATTTGATATCCTCATCTATATAATAGCGAATTCACTGATCGAGTAACGCTCCTGTGGTCATCAGCAATGAAACTCGCACCACAGCATGATAATTTGATAATATGATCTGGTTATGTTTGACATGCAGGAAAATGCTTTATTTTGACAAGGCTGAACTGGATCAGGTAACTTGACTGTTTACTGATAAGACTAATTTTAGGAGAGTGAAGAAATGAAAAAGCGGTCAACGATTAACACTATCTACTGGTGTTGAGGGTTAATCAACTGGAGTTAGGGTGAAAATTTCAACTGTCAAACTATCACCAAACAGGCAATTGCTTCATTCAAATGTGGAAGCAATTTTCACCATTCATACCTTGTCAAGCGAATTTCTAGTCCTAAATATAATGTAAGATATATTTTTGAAAAATTGAAATATATCATAAATTCTTAAATTCACTTTTGGTCTCACACGGGGCGGATCGATGGCTTTAAGCAAATGTCAAACAAAGTGCTTGTCCTGAAGTGATCTCTATATTTTGTACTGAGACACTCATAGATGTTAAATGACCTTGAATAGCAAGCAGAAAAACTTGGAGGCCCAAGATTATGGGGGACAGAGAATTTAAAAACGTATTTTGAAACTTAGTTGCCGATTTTAATGCACATACTGCATCAACTTGGGATTTTTTCGGGGGGGAAAGGGGGTCAACCAGGCCCGCTGTAAGCGTGTTTGCACCGCCCGCGGTGTGCGATGTTCAAGGGGTGCCATATTCAGCCTCAGATTGTTAAATCAGAAAATAAATAAAAGTAAAGACAAATTAAAATTTTGAGTCTTTAAAAAAAAATGTTGATTCCAAATGGTGCCCCCCCCTGCCCCCCCCCCCCCCCCGATAGGAGACCATTAGTGCAAGACCATTTAATAATAGCAAGAATTCTTTTAATTCTTTCAGCTTTATTCTTGCTATCACCTGTAGCCAGTGCCAAAGAAAACAACCGAGCGGAATATAGGCATTTCGGCCACTTAGCCGCCCCAGACTCCAGGCCAAAATCTTAGTAAAATGCGCAGGACTGTGGTGGGAAGTTTGACGGCTGGCTGCGATATATTCTTTCTGTCATATGTCTAGGCATGGTTATGTTTAACGTAAAGAAACAGGGCATTCCAAAGAGGGGGCCGAGCAGGGTGCCAAGAGATGAGGTATGAAAGGGGAACACCATAAATTGAGCTTCATTTCAGTTTTTTTATACTTTCATTTTTATTTCGTATTTTTCTTAAATAGTTTTTAAAAATGCTAACGCATAAAGACAGGAATTAGATTCAATATGACATTAGATTTAATTCCTGTCTTTTTTGATACACAACAGGTAACATGTTTAATTATGTAATGATTAAAATTGGTTATTACCAACAATTACGATATGAAAATATCTTAATTGTTGATAATAACTAGCTTCATTTCTGTATAAGTGTGTATGGGGAAAGGGGGGGGGCGCGAAAGTGTTCGCCCTGGGCTTCGTCATCTCTTTGGATGGCCCTGCAAGAAAAATCAGAGCTTTGTACTTTGGTAAACATGTTTCCTGGGCGAGATGGGGTCATGGGCACAAAGGGCACTTGCTCAGAGCACTAAATCCCAAGTTAAACGTTTCATAACTTCAAGTAATTTCATTTCACACTGTAGCTAGATGTAAATATTTTTTCAAAAATCTCATAATTTCAATCCTTTTTGCAAATTTCAAAACCATTCCAAGCTTTACTCAAATTGCACTGTTATATGTTCTTATGCTACGAGGCAAAAGTTACGAAATCTTATGTTACGTATTTTTATCACGTATATCACTTTTTTTATGTTATTGATACTTATTCATATTATAATCCATAAAACAAATTTGTAAGACATTGCCTAATTAGGTCTGGTTGCTATATCAGTAATATCAAAACGTAAATATCAAAATGTTTTATTACTTAACTATATAGCATTTGGGGGGTGGGGGAGGCTTACATCACTGAAAGTTTTCAAAAATTATGCTTTTCGAGATTCAATTTCAAAAAATTGTCGATCCTCTATAAGTTACTTATGAATCATGGATTGCCTACATTCGCAATTTTAAGAATTCAGTTTTGAAAAAAATTTGAGAGTAGACTCCAGAATCTTTTTAGCCCCTAACCTTACCAAAAAAAAGTCTAGAGTGCGTTTTAAGTCTACAAATTCGAAAAAATTCCTGGGATGGGTCTTTAACTCCCTCCTCCCCTTTACATCACCGAAGATCGTCTAAAACAGCATTTTTAGAACTGCATTTTCAAACAATTTCCGGCAGAATGCTCAAAATTTCTTCTCCCCTACCACTGCTAAAGATAATTGAATGCATTTTTAAGACTGCAAATTAGAAAAATTTCCTGGTTTATGCTCTCGAATCTCTTCGCGTAACATCACAAAACTATCATATTAAAAACTCTATTTTTAGCACTACAATTGCAGTTTAATTCCAACGGAGAACCCCCGAGCCTCTCTCTCCTTAACATAATTGGAGATAATATCTGTGTTTTTAGCTTCAATTTTGAGAAACAGGTGGGGTTAGGGGGACGTCCTCCGATCCCTTCATATTATGAAAGAAAATGCATTTCTAAAATTACAAAGGAAAATTTTCTGGGATGGACTGTCAAATCTCTACTCCCTTCAACATCATCAGAGATTGTCTAAAACTGCATTCTTAGAGCTACAATATTAAAAAATAGACAGGGGAGAGCCACCGAACCTCTCTACCCCTAACATTACCAAAGATCGTCTGAAATGAGTTAAGACTACAAATTCGGAAATTTTCCGGGGGAGAAGCCCCGGGACCCCCTGTTTTTCCTAGTTAATATTGCACTTATTATGATGTTTCATATTGTCAATCTTCAGATCTATTAACACCATCCTCTTAAACCAAAAGCTGAAAACTATTCTTTCTATGTATTTAAGATATGCTCACTTGAAATAAGTAAGGAATCGCCAGTTCCATACACCTCCTATTTTTTTGATCTTGCGACGGATTTCTCTCTCTCTATATGTATATACAGTTGAGCCCACTTGTTGGAATATCCGATAAAAGAATATCCTGCTTAATATAATAAAATTTCAGTGTACTACACCGTTGATGTGTGCGATTTTTATACCGGATAATGGAATATCTCTCTTATTTGAATAATTTTTCGTGGCAAATTGCCTATTCCATTAAGCAAGCTCTGCTGCATATATAAACTATATAGTCGCCTCAGAGCAACAATAACATATCTAATTCTAGGAATAACACTAGATATCCTGCCGTTGCTTTGAGGCAACTGACGATTATACACACTTTTTTTTAAGAAAAGAAGAAAATTATTGGGAAGGTTATAGTCTTAGTTGTGTTAAATTTGTGTTGCCTAGTGTATGTTCCTAAAAAAATACCCGGGAGCCAGCTCCAATTATCCTTTTTTAATACTCGAAAAAGAGGTAAACGTTATCAAGGCAGGGGGCAGATACAGAAGGTCATTACCCCTCCCAAACCATAGACAGTATTTTACCAGTCAGTAATATAGCCCTATGTCCCCCCCCCCCCCAAATAAGTAGCTTTATGGGCAACACCGCTAGCACCCCCTTTTTTGGTGAACCAGCTATATAAAGAGAGGGGACGCCGTAGTCAGTCTTGCATGCGGACGCTCAGATGCCTAGCGGCGGGACTGGGGTCAACTGCCCCCTCACTTCAAAAAGTTACTACCACTTTTCTGAAAAATGATTTTTTACAGGGTGGAATGATTTTTTCTGCCAAAAAGAGTCAAGTCTGTCCCAAAGTGAGTGTTTAATCAAACCAAGCTCAATTTTGAAATGGGGGCAATGGCAACTTCTATTCTAAATTGTTTTTCCTAAAATGTCCATTTTTAGTTTTTCTAAAACTGTACTTACTTTTTGATAAGTTTTGCCCACTTTTTTTCCAAATTTTTCTCTATTTTAACAAAAAATGGAGTTGATACTAACATGATGTTTTCCATGTTTGTTGTAGGTTAAACATCTATTGTTCTGACTGTCATAAGTTTGGTGTAAATCAGGATAATGCAGTTAGATTCAAAGCATCTTGCAGTAACTGTGAGGAATCCACTACAAAATACAGCTGGAAAATCTGGGTGATAGAAGACTCTGCATATCGATTGCATTTTAGTAAGTAGTAATTTAAATATTTTAATAATGTTAAAAGTTAACAATGTAATACTGTCAGCCCTGCTTAATCAGGTAACGGATAAACAATTACCCTGCTTATACAAATAAAACCTCTTGGAACCGAATATTTCCCCATTGAGGTAGTGTTAAAAATCCCAACTTATATATAATCAAAAAATTTCTCCGAGTAATCAAATAATATTTATCAGATTTTGCAATATTTTCCTGAGAAGCTTTTCAATAAAAATTAATCAAGTATGAACAACTATTGATGAAAAAATATTAAATTATATTTTTTGCACCTAGCTGATGAGGTTGTAAGTTACGTTTTTATAATTTTTCTTTCACACTTATAATATATGAATTATTATATTATTTTGTCATTCACTTAGCTTGTTTCAATACAGCCAACTCCCGCTACAATGCGATTTGACTTAAGCAAAATAGCTGTAATGCGGGTTTCCCACGAGCAACGAATTTTATAGCTAAAGCGAATTTCTCACTGGAAACATGAAAATATTTGGATAGGAATCATGATGTTTAGTGTCAACTTTGTTATTGACTGCAAAATATTGACTTCGCGAGTAGTGATGTGGATCGGGTAAATACCCAACGGGTAGGTAAATATTTTTTGGGTATTTACCCGGGTATTTACCCAAGGCCTGGGTAAATGCCGAAAAACTGGGTATATTACAAAAAAATGCAAAAAATGAATGGGATTTTATTTAAAAAATCTAAATATGAAATAATTGGTAAAACTGATACATACATATGTATTACACATTTATAATATTTTTTATTGAAAGACTTCATGACATTATGAAAGATCCAAAATGAAAAAAAAAAGGAAGCATGAGGGATGTTTGGAAGAATAAACTGAGAAGTTATTAAGACTATGATGTTATTTACTTATTTTATTGCTATTTAAGTGATAACGTGGCAAATACAGAAACAGTTTTCAAATTAATAAGCAAAAAAAAAATCAAAATATTGTTTTCTGTTGCCTTGCTCATTTGTATTTGCTCCCCGGTACTTCATGATGAAAATTTATTCAAACTATTTTTAATACACGCAATTAGTGATGTAAGGTGGGAAGATAAATATTTTTTTGGGTATTTATCCAAAGGCAGGGTAAATCCCCTAGTAACTGCGCATTTCGAAAAAAAAAAAAAAATTAGGCGGTATTAAAAGGTGATGATTTTCTTTTTGAAACAAACTTTTTAAAACATTTGAGACAGTATCAAAATTCTTTCCTGCTGCAAGTGCAGCTATCTTTTAACTTTTCTTTCCCATTAGCAGTTCTTTATCATTTTGAAACGAACCTCAGCAGTTTCTTTCCTTTAGAATTAATTTAAAAAAATTTTAAGCATCTTCAAACACATTTTACTGATAAAGGATTGATCAAGTATTTTTATGCTAACATTTATGTTGTACTGCATTTATTTTTAGTATTAAATAGTTTTGTTCTTTAAATTAAAACATTGTAAAACAGCTGTAAAGTCTCTATTTTTTCTCACACTCTATACATATGCTTGAAATACAATAAAAAGAGAAAGTTAAAATATCAAAATGAAATAAGCGAACTAAGGACTGATCACGTTATCGGGGTAGACCAGTCACTTAGTTCGAGATCCATTCTTCAGAACATCTTTGGTTTGATTCTTTCTATTTTTGAATTTTAAACGTTTCTGTATATTATGTGTGTGGGTGCGTGTACACATGTGAGATGCAGAATAACGGCTGAACACTTGAACTAGGTTTGGAGGAAATTTCTGCAAAAGATGTAGGTATAAATTAGTGGTAATAATAAATTGAGCGACATTTCGTTACATTTTGATGTCATGCAGAAACATATTACTGGGTTATAAAAGATTAGGACCTTAAAAAATTGATGTTTGCTTTTTTTGTAACCAGTTAAGATTTTTACTTTTTGTAGAATGGCGTTTTATATCTGAAATTTGACTATCAACATTGATTAGGCATATCCAACACATTTAATGTGAATATCGTATTAGATTGCTAAGTTGTTTCACACAGTAATTCTTTAAATATGTGATCAAAATACAATTTTTGGACAAAAATTTATTGTTTTGCATATGGTTGGTTATATACATACTTAGTGGAATACATAAAGAAAAGTATTCCAGTTGAATATAAATTTTTGAAATAAATACCCGGGTAAATACCCATTGTGGGTATTTACCCGGGTATATACCCTGGGTATTTACCCCTAAAAATAAATACCCGGGTATTTTACATCACTATTCGTGAGTGTATTGTCATCCTTTTAGCATCACTGACTTGTCCAAGTTCCCACATACCGCACTAGTTCAAGCTTTGCTTTGCGTGTATTACAACCACTCCTCATTTTTCATTTACTTATTCTAAACATGAAAGGTGATGAAACATTGGCTCCTAGGCGTGCTGTTTCATCTAAAGTTTGTGAAGATAGAAACAAAAAGTAAAAGCTTGCGACAATTTAGGAAAAGCTCAATATTTTTGATACGCTTGAACAACTAGAAAGTGGATCGAAGGTAGCACGACAATTGAGTATTTTAGTGAATCTTTCATACGTACAATTAAAAGTCAAGGTAGTCCGAAAAAGTCCAGAACTGTACGTACCATACTGTTTTATTTTATGTCTCTCCCTCCCATTGGTCATTGATTTTGTGCATCTTAACAGTATTTTATCTTAAATAGTGCAGCTTTTTTTTTAATACGGTTAAATTTCAGCAGTTTATGTAAGTAACAGTAATCTATAGTTAAGAAATAGTCTAAAACAGTTTGAAAGGTGTTTAAAAATGTCTAAAATAATTGGGTATGTTAATAAAAATCATATACAGGTGTCCCTCGTATAACACGGTACTTGTACAACACAGTTTCGATATTACACGGTATGAAACTTGAATTTAATTCATCATGGGTTTGATACAAGACAAAGGTTACTTATGAAAAAGATGGAATTTTGTTTTTGTTTTATACATTCTGTTAATGTTTGATAATAACTCTTATAAGGTTTACTTTGTTTTATAAAGCTTGGTTTCGACATAACACGGTATGCATCCCTTGATTCACATTATTTCCTAGTCTCGTAGAACATGGTTTCGATACAACACGATACGTAGTGACATGATTTTTACTATGTACATGATTAATTAGTGTGAAAAATAAGTTTAAAAGTTATTTTTTAAAAAATCTTGTGCAATACAATTTCGATACTACACAGAACGAATTAACCCCCTTGTAGTTTATGAAGAGATATATCGTCCGTTTTAACATGTAATTCTGGGACTGTCCAACTGCAACGGGGTTAACCGTGTTATACCAGGCATGCCTGTACACACTCGTTTTCACATTGCAAAATTTCGACTTACGCGAGGAGTCTTGGAACGCATCCTTCGCGTAAGTCAGGATCCGACTGTATATTTTTACCAATAACATTGATTACTTCCATTATATAGTTATTGATTCAGTATTATTACATTTTAAGACAAATATTGTCAATTTGGTAAGGTAAAGAATATTTCCGACCTTAATTAAATACCCCTGTTTAATCAAATATTTCTTGGAGCCGACAGTAATACATTAAAAAAAGATATTATAATACCCAAAATAAAAAAATTCAACAAAGTATTTTTAGGAGTTTTAGATCACTCCTTTTAAAAACAAATTTCTTGTTTTTAGATAGTTCTGTTTTAATTTCTTGCCTATAATGTAAGGTTTTAAGTTTAGTTTAGCAATAAAATCTATTTCAGACCTGTGACACGCACATGATCTGGAAAAATTAAATGGTTTAATTAGTATTTGAAAGCAGCACAGAGTGAAACCTATCATTATTATACCTGCAGTAAAACATATCCTACAAACAATACTTTTAATTCAAATTATCTTTATGTAAAGTGAAAGTTTATATCATTAAAAGTGAAATAAGAATTGATTCCTTTTTACCGTTTGAAATTCACATTATTATTTCTATCTTAATTTCGTACTCAATGTTTAGTTGTAAACTTCCTTGTTTGCATCTCGAATCTTGTGTTAGTTTTGGACAATTCTGATTTTTTGGAGAGAGTTGACTATATGCAAATTATTTTGTGATCAAAAGATTTCATTTGCTAGATTAAAGTTTCACTTTTGTTTCTTACAGAGAAGTGATATTTTTCGATGTTTTCTCAATGGTTTTTAATGTGTTATGTATAGTGGTTTTTAAGAAGTTTTTGCATATTTATACAAAACTAAATTAGATCTTTTAATTTAATTTTTAAAAAATATTTAAAATAAAAAAACTCACCTTAAAAGCTGTTTTTGTTGAAATTGTAAGCAAATGTAAATTATTTAATGGAGAATTTGAAAAGTTATCAAGAAATAGTTTTATAACATTAAGACTTCTTTACTTTTGGTGTTAAATGGTTTAAGAGCTTTATACCGTTGTACTGCACCAGATAAAGTTTATTATATTTTATGACTTTTTTTTTGTTGATAAGGATAACCTTGGAAGAAGTCTACCTTCCTACATGACTGCTACAGTTTTAACTTGCATTTGCATATCAAACTGGGGAAAAAAATAAAATCAGGGAAACTTATCACGCAACTAAATGGAGGGTTAAGTACAGACTCACCATAACCGCCTCACCTACTTATTTTCAAAGTAGTGACTAATGGTAGGATTAACCAAATGCGTTACTGCTAACCAAGTATCTGTTTAGTCATATACATTAGAGATGATAATAAAAGTTATGAAATTTCTTGGCTTTCAAAAATAATGCAGCGTTCTTTATTCTCTCTGAACTTCAAATATATTATATGAAAGTAACTTTATATTTGTGTAAGCAATAACATCACATACTAACTCTATTATTTGATAGAATTTGTTGACAGAGGTTATTGTAATTTTAGCTAGCAAATGATCCTGTGATTTCATTTGCTTTATTTTATACTAGGGGTACCCGCACGGTTGTGCTCGTAGTTAAAAATTAAAAGGTCATTCGGTTCACCTGTATATTTACAAATAATGGATGACGAATTTCTCGTCAATTGGCCATGTTCATTCGCTCTCCCATTCCATGTCATGATAATTTTGTAATCTACTTGTCCATCTTATGATAATTTTGCTCCGGAAAGTGTTCTTAAAATTGAAATAGAAAAAGAACAAAATCGAATTTTCGAAAAATTGCTTTGAGGTGCACACCCCCATGCTACAAACTAACTTTGCCAAATTTCAGGAAAAACAGCCTAGGCGCTATGCATGTCACAAACATCCAGATGGAGAGACTTTGAGCTTTATTATTAGTAAAGATTGTTTTTTGTTTATTGCTTTTAATCTCTTTACATTAAGTTATTGAATGTGAATAGTTTATTGTAGTATGAAAATAATGTAAATGCATTTATTTGAGCAATATTTAACATTAATAGGCAACTATGAGTGTGTGCAAGCAGATGGATCTACTTTCTTTATAATGGCTCCGAATTCAACTTCTGATACTTCCCCAACAAATGTTTCTTTTGTTCAAAATGATGAAGAATCATTTACCTTAGACCACATTTCCAAAGACAGTAAGTTTTTATATAAATTACATGCCAATATTTGTTTTATTTTAAGATATGAATAAAATAGAAAATTTATAATTCTGACCAAATTCCAAAGTTATATCTTGTTGGTACAAACAGTTGTACTAATAGTAAGAAAACATTTCCATTATTATTACTATTACAGTCACTTGTATAACATTTTTTTTTCTGTAACTTGCTATGGCAATGCAGGGAACTATTGAAACTCTTTCTAAAAGTCTAACAATGCAGCTTTGCTTCTTCATAAATTGTGTGGTTGTGCAATTAAGTTTTACCAATGGCCAGGTCGGATTTACCTTTTGAACCATACCTTGCTAAAAAATAATAATAATAAACTTCAGCTCCACAAGGTTAGGATTAAAAAAAAAAAGTGCATGTGTTTTCCATTTTTCAGCAAATTTACGAAAAATTCAGTAACTAACATTAATATTTGTTAATAGTTTTCTGTTTTAAATACTTAATTTGAAAAACAGTTAGCAGAAGAGATTCAGATGATATTTTTTACAAAGTATTGCTGCAGAGAATTTTTAAAATTCAGAAATAGCTAACAGTGACTGGATTCATGCTCAGGTTTTACAATCTTGTTTGAGCTGTTGTAGTTTGCAAGTAGTTCTTGCTTTCCTTAGTTTGAAAAATCCATGTTCCCCAGAGCCAGAGGCGGCAAATAGGGGGGTCAAGAGGGGGCGGTCGCACCCCCAAATTTTTTGAGCAGAATGATAGAAAGTGGGTGAATTCAATTTATGTAAGTCGGAAATCAATGTTCATGAAAGGAAATCTCGCTGGTTCTCAGCAACTATTTGACAACTGACAGAGAACAATGGTTAATTTTAACGAAAGAAGACATTGCCTCATATAGGCTAAATATTTCACAAATGTGTGCCCAGTGTAACGATGGTATCTCCAAGGCTCGTGAAAAGTGGTGTGGCTGCATGGTTTTCACAAAAAAATTTCTTGATATTTTACATTCACTTTTACTCTCATTTTTAAGTGTATATTTATTTAATGAGTGTTCATCGCTTTCTTCTGCTCGAAACAGGTTTCAGCTGCTCAATACATTATGATGCTTTCATAGAAACTTCTTAAAAATGCATGTGATTATTGAATAAAAAAAAGACATATCAACCAAATACCTTTTATGGGGCTCTATAATTATGCAATCGCAGAGTGACACAAGATAATCTTCAAGCGTTAAAACGATAAAAACATTTCTCTATAATTTCAAAGCAGTGATTTGACGACTGGAAGAATTATTGCAAAACGATTCTTTCAATGGTGAAAAAGCTCATGCCCTTTAGGATGTATGACTTCGTTTGAATTTTTATCCACTTTGTTTGCATCGGGAAAAGGTTTTTGAAAAATGCTTTATACTCTATCAAAATCTATATCTTCAATCCGCTACTCGACTATTCAAACCACAATTCAATCTACAATTGATCTGTGCACCATACTACCACAGTTGAATCTACAATTGAAACTGAAAATAGATTTTTTATAGATGTATATTTCAATCAATCGTGAAGTTTTTCCAAAAAATTCTTCCTCCAAGTCAATTTTAAAGAGGCGCAAAAAAAAAAAAGTGACAAAAATTCACATGATGATGTGAAGTTAAACATTGGTTTTTGAATATTTTGTATGAAGTAATAGATTCAGTTTCAAATGAAATTAACACAAGATTTGATGATAATTATTTTTCTGTATGATTGGCTGGGATTATTATATGATTGGATTGGATTTCGAAAACGAAAAATAAAATGTTTCAACTGTGAGTAAAATTTTTAGCATGAGGCAAGAAAAATTACAAGCAATATACCGACAGAATGGTTTTCACATCCAGAGACTGCAGTTTCGCCCTTGTTATGGACATATCAGTCTGGAATAATGAATAACAGAGCTGGCGGCAGATGATATCTCATTGAAGCTGAGAGCGCCGACATGACTAGATTATTCAATCATGAAAAGTTTAAGCCCCTCACAGTTTTTGAAGTAGCCTGGGTGATTTTGAAGAGCAAGATATAAAAAGTGTTTTCATACATAACTTTGTAATACTTCAATTATTTTTTAACTACAGTGAAACCTGTGTAAGTTGACCACTTGCAGTGCACTAATTTAGTGGTCAACTTAAACAGTTGGTCAACTTACAGAGGTTGATTTATATGATAAGGCCTAATTCCGTGCCTGAAAAAAGCGGTCAACTTAGAGAGGTGGCCAACTTACAAGGGTGGTCAACTTCACAGGTTTTACTGTATTACAAACAGCTCAAATAGTAGAGAAAGATTTTTTTTAATGTCTCAGGAAGTTAGAGAAATATTTTCGAAGCGCAAAGGGGAAAAAAAACTTTTTCCATTTAGCTGAACTGGTAAAACAGCACGACATTGAGCACTAATACATAAGTAACATGATTCCCTGCTCTTCCGAATTCCAAAAATCAAGCATTATAACTTTTCCAAAAGGTATAAAAACTTTAGTAGTGAGATGTTTTGTATGATAACTTTTTAGTCAATGAATCAAAATTTTAATTGTTTCTAAACACTAATTTTATTCATATTAAACCGATTTTATGACAACTTCTTGTTAGCTAATGTGTGTATGGTTTCGCTTTGGGGTTATACATATTTAAGAAACTCGACCCCCCAAATGAAATGGTGAAATGCCGCCCCTGCCCAGAGCCCACTTATTAGAAGAGTCGTAACATTTTCAGAGCAATGCTCAAATTTGAAGTAAACGGTAGAATTTGAAGTTACAGTATATAAGGGGACTTTCAGATTTTGATTAACAGACTTAAAAGGCATGATATGCATAGTCTGGAACAAATAGTGGCAGATTTACCATGTCACAATTGTTGCAATTGTGAGAGCCCTCCCCCAACCATAGGAACCTCAGAAGGGAATATAAAAATGTGCATGATAAATATTTTACTTAGTTCATGACTACCTGGGGAAGCACCTCTACCGAATCAGCATTTATGCATATCTTTATTGCCCTCTTTCTGAAAAAGATAAAATATGTACAGGAACCATTTGTTGGAATGCTCTTCTCTGCATGGAGATTCTGAGATGAAACAATATTGGAGCGCTCAACATCTATACTGATGGGGCATTGACTTTTTCTTTTTTTTTTATAATTTATATTCTTGTTACTGTCACCTTGAAAGAGTTAGTCATCTTCCTTTCCATTAGAAATATAAAAAGAATAAATTTTAGTTGTGTGACTGATAAAGGGGCCCCCCAAGCATGTACTGGGGCGGACTGCCAAATCTGTAAATCCGCCACTGGGAACAAAGAATCGGAGGGGGCATAATTCAGTTGTTTAAATTTTTCACAAACAAAGGTGTTGATGGGCTAAATTTGTACATGGAGATCAGGACCAGAGAGCATTGTTTTAAGCTATTCAAATCTCTGGGTAATCTGGAAATCAGGAATAATTACTAGAGCTGATTCACGAAAAGGCTGCCATTTTATTCCGCATGTGACAGCTCATATATTTCATTAAAAAATTATGATTTAAAAAAGGTGAGGAAAGAGTTTTTTGTTTAAGAAATCGCACGTACCTTTGTTATTTCTTAAGCAACAAAATTTTCTTCGTTATATCCTTTTAAATTATTATTATTTAATTAAAAGTATGAGGTGTCACACGCGGGATCAAATGACTTTTTCGTGGAATGACCACTACTTCATTGGGGCTGTAGGCATTTAGAACAGCTTACCATTGATCTTCACTAGAGGTTGTTAAATTGACTAGGACCAGTTTAGCTGGGCCCAGAGCCCATTGCTGGTCATCACTTTTGTGTTTGTATTGATGGTTTTAAAATTATCATTTTTTATTTCCTTCAGGTCATGAAACCATATCAATATCATCATGATAATTTGAAATCACATTGTTTTCTTTTAGGGAATGCAAGTGAAGAATTTCCTCCATTTCCTAGCTTGCCAGAATTCCCTGAAGATCCTAAAATGTTCCAAGGTAATGCAGGCTGATGGTTTGCTAATATATGTAAATTATGTTGTATAGTAATTCCTTTATGTATCTAAGTTTTAATTATGGGCAAATAAATAAAGCATAAAATGTTGATATCTGTGAGTGAAAGTTTTGATTCTACTCAAATAATAATTTATTTATCTAAAAACATTTTACTCTGTACTAGAAACGGGAAAATAAATTCTTTATTTGAAGTCTGTTCACACTAGTTGGCATTTTCTTCTCCTTTGACCAATAGGTTTTTTTTTTTTTTTTCCTTTTGCTAGAAAGTTTTGATATATAACTTTTCAAACAGCCTTTATTTCCCAGGAATTTCTTTTTTTTTTTTTCATGGCAAGTAAGAAAGATTTATGCTGAAACTTTTGGCAACATTTTAAATAGATGTTCTTGTGGCTGAGTTAAGAGTTTTATTTTTTGACAAAAAGAACAAGAAACTAAAGCAGCCACTAAGATTTTTGAAGAAACTGATTAAGCAATCAAAAATTGCAATTGTGCTTGTAGTTTGTTTTATATGCATGCATTTTTATATTAAATAGTATATATGTTTTTTTTTAGTTCTCTTAGCCAAAGTTTTATAAAATATATTCCCCCTCCCCCCCCCCCCCCCCCCTTCTAGTAAGGTAGATTTAAAATTCTAGGACTTGACATTCACTTGGTTTTTGGGGAAGTAACTGTCGGGAATTATGGATTACTGTATTCTGGTTAGGGATTTAAGTTTTTGCAATGCTTTGTCATTCATTTCTTTTATTCAAAACTGTATATTGAAGAGTGTTATGATATTGTATCATTAATTTTCAAGCGGGGACATATCTTGCTTCTGAATTTAGAGGGGGTCATTATTGAAACATGAGCACACAGATCTAAAAGGGGAATCATAAATGTAAAATTCAACTACAAATAGGGTATCTAGACCTACTTCATTTGAGCCTCTCAAAATCTAGTCTTAGTTTATTTGTAATATCATTAAAGGGGTTAAGTTAACACCCTCCTTTTGGATCTGCGCTTGATTTAAATGAAGAGCTATTAACTATCTTTAACTCTAACTTTTCAGCAGCTTTTGAGCTGTATTAAAGTCGTTCTTAGTTATTATAAAGTAAATACCATATTTTTTATTTGCATATAATTTTGTTATACTTGAATTCTTAATGAAATCTTAAACTTTTTTTGACTAATATTTTTCTTCACTTTAGAGATTAAAGAATCGTCTGTGCAGGAGAGACAATTGCGTTTGAAAAGAAATTCACGAACATTTCAAGGTGCCAATGCTATGGATTTCTTGCCATTTCCTGATACACTTCTTGAAGGCAGAGCACACTATGATGACAACCTAACATGGAATAGTAATAAAAAATTTTATTTTTATGTGATTATTTCAAAAACTAAAAATACTTTTTCTTGTGATTGAAATAAACTACAATGAACTCCCTCTATCTGAATGCTCTTTAATGTGAACACCCCGATATTCTGAACACATTTTGATGGTCCCTGCGGAACTCCATTAACTTAACATAGGCTGACCTCCCTGTACTCTGAACACCCTATAATATGAACACCTCAGTATTATGAACACTATTTTCAATCCCCTTCAATTATTACCTTTCTATATACTGAACATGTTCACAATCGGTACTCAGGAATTCCTATGAATCTAATTGGAAAGTCTAAACTACATTCACGATTTTATCACTGATTGAATGGCACTAAAATGAAAATAGATAGAGGAAGAAGAAAAATTATTTTCCTGGATATTACTGCATCACATGAAATCATTCAGCTGAGTAATATGCGCCAGAAGTTTCTGCCACTGAACTATATTTCAAGAATCCAACTATTGTATCAAGTTGTTTTCAAGACCTTTAAAGTATGATTACCTTTAAGCAAAATGTGGCTGAGAATTGCCCAGAAACATTTTCCCTTGGTTGATAGCACATACCTTGCGTGAGGATGCACAATGCAAAAACATATAAAAAATAACTTTTTTTTAGGTATTCTACCGATATCTGTATTGTAAATTTTATTGTTGAATGTTACATTAAACTTTTAAAACTAAAAATGAAGCAAACAAATGCAAGAGTTTAGATCCTACCGAGTTGAATTAGACATTGCACTAGCCATCAATCCAAAATTCAAGACCTCTACCTCAGTTACTGGTATAGTTCACCTAGTAAAGTACTGAACATAATCCACTAATGCAATAGAAAATAGGTACATGCATTGTCCAGTCTCCCTCTATAATGAACACCCAAATAATCTGAACACTTCTGTTTGTTCCCATGATTGCTCAGAATAGAGAAAGTCCACTGTATGTTATCCGGATTGGTAGCAACCCAATAATATTCAATTTGCAACTTGGTTCAAATTTGATGTGGATCAGATATTCTCCCAGAACAGCTCCCCTCCCCTTTCTCCGTCTCTGTTTTCTCAACATGATACTTGGGGTCATCTTACTAGTTGGTAAAATATATGATCAAAAGCACTGTGATAAAATCCTGAAACCAGCACATTTATATGTAATAAGAAAAGTTGGTTATACTGGTATATTCATGTTTTTTTTTTTAATTTCTTTTTTTCCTCATTTAATTTTTATTTTTTACTAGTGGTATCCGCACGGCTTTACCCGCAATAGAAAAATCAAAAGATCTCTTGGTTTGCCCGTATATTTACAAATGTATGGTGAATTTTCTCGCCAATTGACTTGTACCCATGTTACGGTTCCACGTTATGATAATTTCGTATCTCCAATTGGCTTGTGCCCATGTTACGGTTCCACTTTATGATAATTTCGTAATTTACTCGTTCATCTTATGACAGTTTTGTTCTTAAAATTGGAATAGAAAAAGAACCACATCAAATTTTGGAAAAATTGCTTTGTGGTGCATACCCCTATGCTACAAACTAACCTTGTGCCAAATTTCATGAAAATCGGCCAAACGGTCGAGCGCTATGCGCGCGTCACAGAGATCCAGATATCCTTCGGATATCCAGACATCCAGATATCCTTTGGATATCCAGACATCCAGGCAGAGAGACTTTCAGCTTTATTATTAGTAAAGATAAAGATTGTAGATATGAGCATTAACTTTTCTACATCCGTTTGGGTTTGCTTAGAAATATTTGTATTTCTCAGGGGCGTTCACCTAGGGGAGAGGGGGGGGGGTGATGGCGCAGACTGCACCTTTGAAATTTTTAGGGGGGGAGGGTGTTTTGAGGGGAATTTTTGTGGCGGAGGGTCTTTTTGATATTGAGGGGGTGCGCCCTTGCCCTTAAGAGGGAGAGCACCCCTGTATTTTTCATCCTTTTGTTTTTCTTATTTCCTTGAAATGTTTTGAACTTTCAGTTCTTACTTATTAATTAGGGCTACTTTTCAGTTAATTGCTTTACTTTTTTTCTGATGTTAATTTCTGATTATATTAAATAAATTTGAATGACAATATTATCTTGAACCTGCACACTTTACTACACAGTGAAACACAACATTTGTTACTGCTGTTGAAAAACAAATGTTTGTTTTATTCATGTTGCCTACCAACTGATGAATAGTTTGAAGCATGCTGATTTGCTGACTCCCTCGGGCAAAGGGTCAGAATATTAACAAGATTTTATCTTTTTTTTTCAATGTTTTTGTGCTAGGTGTTGAGTTCTGCGTTTGTAAAATTTTAAATCTTTAATTGAAAGCTTTGTCAACTGATTTTAAAGTTCTCTACTACATCAGATAGTCTTTGATGGATCAAATTATAGTTGAAATATCTTTCCTTTGAAAGTCTTTAATGCATAACTCATTCAGAGTTAGCAGATTTCCTTAGTCTTCAATAAATCAAATTATAATCTAACTATCACCGGTTTCTAAGCCTTTGTGTTAAATACCTGGTGCTACAATCGCTTCAATGAGCCGGTTTAATGCCTTCAGCAAATTCTGCTAGTTTGTGCGCCAGTGAAGCACCAGCTTTAAATATGCCAAATTACATAATCAAGGTACCTCAACTTTTAATACCTTCATAGGTTATAATTTGCGTTATAATATTTCTGATAACATATGAACTGCTTGTGAACTAATCATCAAAGTGAAGAAAAAAGTAGCTATATTTATAGGTGTATATACTTTTTAAATATTTTTCTTTAATTTATCCATTATGAATTATATTTTTTACTGAAATATTTATTTAAATGGTAAGTTTAAATTCACTAATATTACTAAACTTTTTATATTTTTTAGCTCAACATAATTTTTTATATAAGTTCTAAGCTTTGAAACATTTTAATTAGGCTCTACTTGGGAATCTTTTGTTAATTTTAGGTTTAAATATTTGCTACAATTATATAATTAAATTGATGTCGTTGTTTTTTATTTTAACGATTTTCTGTTTGGAATTTTTCAATTTTATCAGTCTTGGATTTGTGTAATGTATCTTTTCCCATTTATGTTTGTTTCTAGTTAAATATGTTAAAATAAATTTATATTCAGTGAAATTTTTTAATTAGTTGATCCTGAGTTTTTGCCAAACCCTGTTCCTGATTTGTTAAACCCAGATTATCTCATAACTGAAGAGGGTTTACCTGGTGAAGGTGGAAGTGCAGCTGCTCGCCATCAAAGTAATTAATCTTTACATATATTTTCAGTAATTCCTTAAAAATAGCCATAACTTTCGCATTTTTAGTTTTTCAGACCTCTAATGGATTACTACCTCCAGATATTTTTCCCTAAATATCATTTGATTTGTTAATATTTTTTAAATGTTAGGGACTCTTTTATTGAAAATCTGTTTCAATTATTGTATTTTAACTTGAAAATTTTGTATCATTAGATTTTTTTTTTCTTTTTCAAGCCTCTTTATATAATTTTAATTTTTTCATGCGTTATAAGATTCAATATTGTACAGCATGGCATCATTTGCCTCAGACAAGGAAAAATTGTTTGTAAATCATTTTTAGAATGACTTAAACTCCACTATTTATTTTAAAAGACAACTCTGAAATCAGCCTGTACGAAACTAGTTATTATTAAATCTATATAAAATATTTCATGAATATATAACAGATAATTTAATGATTTTCTACATTTAAAGTTCTCTCAAAATTTATTTTTGTTAACCATAAGAACGGAGTCATTAAGATTATTTATTTACTCCACTGATATTGTATGGTTTTAGAAATTAAAATGTACATATGTTCATAAATCTTGGACTGGAGTGCAATCTTTCACAAAATAAGTTGTGTCTGTTAGTAATGTAGTATGATTTTTGTTCTCAAGGTGGTTGTTATAAATATTAATTTGTTTTGTTTCACTATTATTTTGAATTTTCCATGTTTTTCCAAAACCTTCGTTTATTCAGGTTCATGTACTGCATAGTTCTTAGTGTATAGTCTGAACTTGTTCATTAAAAATGTTTTTTACATTTGACTTGATATAAATTATTTTGTGATAAAATAATCTAAATGAACCTTGTAACAGAAAATGCTTTTTTTATGCTTCCATTTCCATGGGAAAAAAGTTTCTGATAGCTTCAAGGTATGATGCATATTAGATATATTTTTTAAACTATACTTTTAAATTTAATTTTTTTACAAAATATTAATATAGAATATGGTAATTTGCATTTGGTAGATGCACTGTGTTCTTGTTTTTATTCTTTGATTATTTTCATTCACTGTATTTATTATTCCTATGAACTAATACATATATAGAGCGTTAGATAGATATGCATATACAGACATAGAAGACCGTTATAACGCACACCTTAGGAAGAGCTTTTGCATTATACTGGTTTTTGCATTATATAGATCAATTCTCAAATATTGAAACTGATGTTCAGAATATATCTCTATATTTGTACTTTAAAATGGGTTTTAACTGCAATGAGTATTAAAGCGCTAACTATATAAAATAATATATGTATTGTCATTCACAAATAAATGTGTTTCACTATCAAAAGAAAGTGTATTATACTGCACTTCTACTAACTTCTTGGTTTGCATAACAGTTGCATTTGTGAGAACAATCTGATGCTTTTTTACTATTAATACTAATCATTTAAAAACTTTGAACGATGATTGGAAGATGAAAAACTGTTTCAAAATTTAACTTACTAAACAAATTTTATCTTTACAAGGCGAAACATAGGGCTTTTTTGAACTGCCAAACTTATTGTTTACTTCTAAAAAGTTGTGCAGTTTATCGAAAATTGCACTATATAGGTTGGCGTTATAAAGGTATTCTACTGTATTTCATATAGATGCATTCTTTCATACTCTTTAATGAATAAATTTAATTGTATTAATTACTCTTTAGGTAGTCATCGCTTTGGTCTTGATGAAAATACAATATTTGAAGGTGCTGGAATGCCTCGTACAAAATCGTCAGATGATTATAATGGTAAATACGAAAAAAAGTTTCCTCCTTAAAAGTTTTGTTCAATATGATCAAAATTACTGCATTATGAACTATCCCATTAGATTGTTTGTGGAGTGACTTTATAACTGACAGTGGTTGTTTATATTGTGACTGTGTTAATTGCTTTTCCTGAAGCATCATATTTGACTGAAATATACATATTAAAATGCCAAAATTTCATTTTCTGTTTCAGCCCTAGAAAATGATCTGTTTTCCTTTGGAGATCCAGTGCGAGACAACACTGTGGATCTGAAGTTACCTCCGCCTCACCTTGTTAATAGGCCTAAAACTTTGTTGTCTCTGAATATGGCAGATACTACTACTGGTTTTAACTCTGATACTTTAATTCTGAAACCTGGTATTTTAAAAGTTGGCCATTCATACTTGGCTCAAGTTAATGCTATCAATAAAGGTTACTTACTTTTTTTATTAACTTTGAATTTAAATTAAGATTTAAGTTTTGTTCGCATAGAGCTGCTGGTTGACCGCAGTTGGTTGATTGATGACGTCAGGTGTTGATCTGATGACGTCAAGATTAGTGTCCATACGATGTTTTTATTTGTTTTCATCAACCAGTAGCTCTATTAGGACACCTTGGTTAGGCACTGGTTAACCAAGGGTATACCAGTGCATTCAAAATGTACCAAAATTGCTGAAAAAAATGAACTAATGTTTAAAATTTTCCACAAAACTGTAAAATTGATATTTTCAAATGTATTTGCATTTTTATGTTCCAATTATTTATTTATTTATTTTGTTTGGAGAAAAATGAGATTTAAGGGTGCTCTTCACTGAGAGTCTGAAAGATTCGGATCTAATGTTAACCTACGAGGAAAGTTGGAGCTTGTTTTACAAATTCCTGTGAAGTTTTCGAATCAATTTTTTTTTTCTGAGTATTTTTCAAGACCATGTCTGCGTATTTTAGTTTTTACTTTTTTGATGTGTCCATTCTCCGATTTTTTAAAATTCGAGAAAAAATGAATTTCTTTGAAAACGAGGTACTGTTGGACATTTCGCTCTGTAAAACATCTAGAACTCGTGCTATCGAAATTTTAAGAACGCCATAACACGCAAAATATTTCCAGCTCTCTTTTGAGATCTTATTTGAAATAATGCGACCATTTTTTAAACAAATATCGGGTTCTAACTATTGAAAAAAATTTCAAAATACGTTCACTTTTTGCATTCGCTCTGCCCCTCATAGTAAACGCCCCTTTTTTGAGGGGAGAGAGCTAATGGGGTGTAAGATTTATCACCCTCTCATTAGTTCCCCTCAATGACCTTCGCTGGAAGTTCTCCTCTTTTTTCCTAAGGCTTTCTTGAAGAATCAAGTGATTTTGAAAGTGATTTCATGTAGATGCGTGCTATTAGCTGTTAAATTAGCAACATCTGTTTTTTTTTTTTTTTTCAAATTTGCGGTTTGAAAAGAAATAGATTGGAAAGGGATATTTCTGAGTCAAATTGTTTATTAACAATATAATGAACATTGTTACAATGCTGTCAAATGCGAAAAGTTGACATTTTTCCCTTCCAGTAGAAAAATATTTTTATATATGGATTAAATCGTATTCCAGATTCCAGATACTAGGTATTTTGCATCGTTTTACATGTGTTTTATATTACTACAAATGTACACACATCAAGTGCTTTCCGCAGCTCAACAAACGTTTTTGAAAATTATTTGTGTCTTTAAGAGCCAGACTCATCAAATTTCTTTAGAAGGTAGATACACATTGAACATGTAACTCATAATATACGGTAAAATTCATCGAATTTCAGAATGGGGACTAGAAATTTATTTGGTTGAAACAAGTATTTCGTTGCATTAGTATACGTTGTAATAGGATTTTACTGTATTTCTCTTTAGAAAACTTCCTAAGGAAGAAAACGATGCATAATTTGACCCCAAATAGAATCGTGAAACGTTTCTTATGGGGTCGCAATATTTCTCCTTATTTTAAGACATGTACGATATTATACAGTTTTTAAAACATTACGTGAGAAACAAAATAGCATAATTTTTATTTTCCAGTGCAGCAATGCGAATTGTAGCTAATTTTATTTTTATTAAAGAATATTTCCTAGCTTATATTTTGTGTCATAATTCCTGCGTTTTACCTCGAGTTTTTATTTATTGCCAGAAACAATGAAAAAAAATAATAAGTTAAAATACTTATTTTTAATTAACTGTTTTGGAAATAGCTTAAATATATCGATATTGTGATTAACTGCAAGTTTTGAGTGTTTAAATCAAAAAATCATGTACTTGTGTTATTCCATACTTTTCAGAGCGAATCAAGCTTGTACAGATAGTCTTTACAATTAAAAAACATGTTTTATATTTTTTTAAGTACGTTTGCTTAAATATTATTTCTCCAACAGCGCTATCATTTTTGGAAAACAACTAAAATTCAGGACAATATTTATTCTTCCAGAAAAAAATAAGTTTTTTTTTTTTTTTTTTTTTTGAGCAATTGCGAATGCTTATTATCTTTACTTGACCAAAGCTGATGTTGCTCTGATTTTTCAGATTGTCATGATGACAAGAATAACTCTAGCTCGTTGTTTTAATATTTACTAAGAAGTCAAAT
The DNA here is from genome assembly GCF_026930045.1 of Uloborus diversus. Lineage (NCBI taxonomy): Eukaryota > Metazoa > Arthropoda > Arachnida > Araneae > Uloboridae > Uloborus > Uloborus diversus. The sequence continues at coordinate 138,902,320 of NC_072737.1, forward strand.
TTTCGTCGCCATGGTTACTAATTGTTTGTGATCATTCAAGGTTTAACTTAGATTTTACTTTTAAAAGGGGAGGGCGGTGTAAAATTACATTTCGGGGAAAAAAAAACATCAATGTGGATGAAATTAAAAACAAAATTTCATCCAAATACAAAATTTCCAGATTACTAATACCGACATTTAAGATTGATAAGAAAACAAAAATACAGAAGGCTTTCTGATGTCTTCAGAAAGTTTTCGCAATAGAAATAGTTTTATTTATTTTTTTTTTAATTTATCTTTTTAAGAATTTGGAAGCTGTATTTTTGGAGAATAAAAATACTTTTCAAAAACATTTATTCAGTTGCGGAAAACATTCCGTACACCAACATACTCATTAAATACATAGGACATCATGAAAAATATATTAGTAATTTAATATGATTCGGTTAATGTAAAAAACACACCATGCTAGAATTACTAAGCATTGTATGTATTAGTTTTTATGACGTTTTCAGCCTTAAGGTGTGAACAATATAGAATGGGGGTTACAAGTTTTCACTGCTTTCTATTTTCATTCTCAGAAGCTAGATCACTATTTTAATACAATGTAGAAAAAATTAATTACAGGCATTAATGGTTTTCAGGTCACATAAGCACCCCCCCCCCCCTCCTCCTCCTCCCTTAAAAAAACATCATTAAAGATCGTCTTAAATTTCCTTTTTATGACTTTAATTTCAAAAAATTTCGGGAAGGAAGTTTGCAAAAAGTCCTTCTTTGACCATAAAAAAAAAGTTTTCTAAAATTGCATTTTTGGAACTTTGATTTCAAGAACCTGCATGTCCCAGAACGTTACTAAAGATGGCCTACAATCATGTTTATAACACTTTGAAAATTTTGCCGCCCCCCCCCCCCCCAACATCACACTAAGACTGCGTTTTTAGACTATTTCGAAAAATTTCGGGGAAAGCTTCCGAACTCCCATTTTCCAAATACTACCAGAGATCGTTTAAAACTGCATTTTGAAAATTTTATTTTCGAGAAAATTAAAAGGCATAGCCCCCAAACAGAGTGCTTGGAAAAATAGGGAGTTCAGTCGACGCTCATTATAACGACCACTCATTATAAAGATCATTCCATTATAACGACCAGTGGTAAAAGCGCAAACTTTGTCCCTATGAACTTAATGTTAATTTGCTTTTGCTATAACGACCGTTCTGTATCTTCTAATCCAATACAACGACCGAATTCAGCAGACACTATTTCCGGTGTTTTTTCCAATAAAGCAAATTTGTAGTTTGAAATGTCCTTCATTATTGTTTACGGACAGCTGCATGTAGTCTTCAGTGTTCAATCCAACTTTGAGAGGAGGTGGGAGTGGAGCGGGATTACTACTAAAAACAGCACAGAAAAAATAAAGGGAGAATAAAGTGAAACTTCCGGATTCTGAAGTAAAAGGGGTTGACACATTTTATGTTAGTTTAGTGTTTGATAACGTGGTTTTTAAGATCTTTACAGTTTTGCATCTCTCTGAAGCAGCATGGAATAAAGCCCCAGAAAAGACCATCAAGAATTGCTTTCATCATATTGATTTTGAAAAGAAAAAGGAATTGGAATCTACCGCTGAAATGCAAAAGCAACTTGCTGAAGTCAGGCAATCCAAGATGAAAATTTCGATGAAGAAGATGAAATGCTGTAAAATGTTTTTAAGAAAATGAAACTGGATGAAGCTTTAAACTAAAACAATTATGCTAACATCGATTCTGATTTAGAATGTGTCGAGCATCTGTCAGAAGATTAACTATTTCTCGATACTGTGCATAAAAATAAATTGATGTATCATGATCAGATGAAAAAGGAATTGAGACCAAAGTTTCTAGTGTGATAGGTTTGGAATGTTCAAGGGACTTTTAAATGTTCCTTCAAAGGCACACTACCCATCATCTATAACTGAAATGGAAAATTGTGTTTTGCAAAAATCATGTGCGTTAAAAAGGCAAACAAGTGTTTCTGATTTCATCTTCAGAAAATAAATGATTTTTAAGTATGATTTTTAAGTAAATGATTTTTAAGTATGTAATCAGTTTTTCCCCATATTTTCTACTTTAAAATCTGTCATAATATTTTTCACCCATTTTTTAAAAAATGTCTATGATAAAAAATACTTTAGGAATTTAACTGGAATCTTTGAAAAAATGCAAACTTTATTGGAGGAACGTAATATGCTTGATGCATGCATATATGTTTTTTAACTTCTTCCTCCTATAACGTCCACTCATTATAAAGACCTTTTTCTCTGGGACGGAGATGGTCGTTATATCGAGCATCGACTGTATTTCTGAGTAATTGAGTTTAATTAATATGATCTTTATCGTATGCTTACGATAAAGATCATATTAATTAAATATAGAAATGGTTCCCTCTCTTAAACAAGAAGCTAAACCCTTTCTCTCGCTGTATTTACATATTACTAGGAGTCAATAGAATAGAAAATGTGGGATCTCAAAAAAGATTTTTGTTCAGTTCGAATGATAAAATTACTAATAATCATTTAATTAGAACATTCATTTTATTCTGTGACTGAAGACGCGATACTATAATTTTTCGGCACAGAAGTGCGTAACACAGAACTTTTTTAAAAAAGTTGTCTTGGTTTTTCTTTTCTTTTTTTTTTTTTAATTGCGAAATACCCTTACTTGTACTTATAATTGCTTTCCTAAATGTAAGCTGTTCATTTTCATTTTTGTCGTAACTTTATGTATTTCCTGCAAATCTGTTTCTTGCCCTTTTTTTATTTTTTATTATTGATTCATTAAATGCAAGATGCATGAAAACGAGGCAGAGCGATAAAAACTTTAAATCTGGCAGAGCGAGACATTGAGGTTTTTTTCACCTAAGTATTTCGAGATTTTTTTTTCAGGCAGATATATATCAAGGTAATATTTTCGTACCTCCTGAGAAAAAGGACAACCGTTAATATTTATTACATGACAACTAACAAGGATCAAATACTCACAAGACTTATTAGAAAATTTTAATAAAAACTCAATGTGTTGAAGCAGAAGCACTATATACACTATATGATCAAAAGTATTGGAACACTTTCAAAAATTCACATTTTTAGGGATTTCTCGAGAAATAATAGACCAATTGCTCTATAATTTGCTTCGCATAAAATGTATACTCTAGTTGTCATTTTCCAATAAAAATTAAGTCTGCTATTCATTTAGGGACCAACAACAAATTGAGGAAATAAAAAAAAAGTTTTTTGATCATTTTTCATTGTAAATTGCTGGGAATAAGCTATAATTTTCAGAAATGAGTTAAAAATCTATCAAACACTTATTTTTATATTTATGTGAAAGTATCTCTTATACCCATGGAAATATAAGCATTTCTTTCGAAAATGCAAATTTCTTTTGAAGGTTTTCGCCTCATATCACGCAGAGTATTTCGTCGAACGTTACTAAACTTTTAGAATATTTGACAGCATTTTAGAGAGACATAATAATAAAATTTGAAGTTAAAATATGGAAAAATTGATGAAATATGAACAATTAAAGCAATTAATTTTTCACTGCGCATGCACGGAAGATAGCAATTTATAACATTCATAATCCAAAGCTCAGATACTTCCTACAATCCATGAAAAAAATTCCACCTCAATTTCTTTAAAATTTAAAAAGTTATCAGCTATCTAATGAGCCGAATTTCTATAATTCTAGGATATGCGACGAATGGTAAGGGGTCGTTCGCAAACTGGTAACACTTTCCTGCCATCGTTACAGAGTGATTCATGATAAGAATGTATATTTTGTCGCTGGTCCCCTAAATGAATAGCAGACTTAATTGTTATTGGATTTGACGTCTGGAGTATACTTTTCATGTGAAAAAAAATTACAGAGCAGAATGCAATTGGTCTTTTATTTCTCGAGAAATCCGTAAAATTGTGAATTTTTGAAAGTGTACCAATACTTTTGGTCATATAGTGTATGTAATACCTCATGTATTTTGCCGAATTTAGTAACTGGGAATTTGAGACTCTAAAAGTGCTAGGTTTAGCTTTATTTCAAAATTTCAGCATAAGATAGTTTACAAACCTTGAGAGTGGGTGAAGGGGTGATTTGTGCCTTTGAGTTTGGAGCAGGGTGAGCACCCCTGCATACAAAGATCACAGAAAAATCTTTAATTTTTCAAATTCAGGAAATCCTTTTCCGTTGCCGTCCGCGACTTTGCCGTTATGCTCAATTTGAAAGAACTTTCACCATAACAACCCCTTGAGAAATGCTATCGTAGCCTTCTCATCTGCATATAGTAATTAGATAAATAAATATTTTTTCAAAAAGAAAAGGATTCAAAGATAAAGATTGGGGGAATTTTCTGGTCACCAGTGGTGAGTAAAGGCAATTATAGTAGCCACATTTTTTGTAGTCGCCACTCCATTTGTAAAACAGGTAAATAACCAACAAAGTAGCATTTAATTTACCATTAAAATATAAATATTATCAGTTAAAATAAAGGTTAATGTAACTAATTAGTGGCATTAATGTTAATTGTACAATCAAGTATTAACTATGCAAAGAGGATCTAGTTTCATTTTTAAGAAGAATGTTTTCTGACAACTCGGATGGGGTTGGGGAGAGTGGCAAACAGGCAGCGGAAGCGAAACAATTTCGCCAACCGATAACTGGTATTTTTAGTCCCCACTTTTATTCGGCACTTGATTTTTAAAATATATTAAGTAGGATCATCCATTTTTAAAGAAATTTTTTTGGTTAGAATTTAGAGTTCATTTCGTTAAAATTCAGTGTGGTCATGCAGGCTATCTTTTTTTTTTCCTTCCTTTTTTGAAATCATCAATTTTCAATAATGAACATTTTTCTAAAAATAAAACAAATTTATGAATTTATTTATTGCAAATATTCATTCATTCGTTAATTTTTCCTAGATGAGATCTGAAACCTTATTGATGGGGGAAAAAAAATCTTCATTTCAAAATTAGTTTTAGCGCGAATACAAATAAATTAATATCACAAGTAGGATTGCAAAATGTGCGACAATGTAAAATTCCGCGCCTTTCACATTGAGTTATTTTTCTTTTACCTATGTAGTCAAGACTCAAGAGGGAAAGAACTAGAATTTCCTTGGAAGGGTCTGTAAAAAGCTGCAGTTTCATTTCGCCGACAGCTATACCTCCCTTGACTTGCACAGCAGGGGGAGTGTCCGGTTTGTTCCCCTGCAAAATGTGACAGGTCACATGATCCACACTTTCATCGGTCACCGTTCTTCTATTGTTTGTTGAAGTGTCAATCATTTCACTGATGTACACTGCTTTCGTTTAAAGAAAAGGCCCATTTTCAAGCGAGATCGTTTTTCTTCCCCACTGAAGAGCAGCCTTAAGTAAATAACTATGACTCATCATTTTTCATAAGCAATTTGTGAATTTTTTTATTTATTGGTTTTTAAACTACTTTTGCTTCAAAAATTGTTTGTTATTTTTGCATTCCGTGCAAATTTAAAACAGAAAGAAATAAAATTTTAATTTATACTTACTTTTATAAAACACTTTTAATTTTTTTTTTTTAATTTTCAAGGTGCTACAATAACTAAGCTTTATAAATCATGCATGCAGTCCTTTTATGCTGTATTAATTTCATTTAGGTTTTAGTTTCATGCCAAATCAAATATATATTTTGCTTTATAACTAAATAATATAAAAGAGATTTTGCTCTCATGTGCCGTTACAATGTAAAATTAGCTTTTTTATGTGCCTTTTTTAAAATTTTGCTGTACAAATTAAACTTTATACTTTGAAGTTTCGAGCAGCTCTTCAAAAAATGGAATTGGTTCTTTTGTTTCTGCTTAGCTTTACTAGTAATGTAAACACGTAATGTTTTCTACCTAAAGTTGTTTACATTATGATTTATTTTACCTTGATGAAATTGAAGGTGTAGACAAAGTGCTCTAAAAACTAGAGCTTATTTTATGTTTTTTTGCTTGCCTTTTCAATAGTGCTTTGCAGCATGCACCTCCCTCCCCCCTAAATTTATTAATATGATTCCTCAGAAGCATTTTTCAAACTGTCAAACGAACGACTTATTGTATTTTTTTTTTATAATTCTGTATAGATAATAATCAAGAAGGGTTTGCTGTGGAGTACTTTAAAGTTCATGTTGGACCCATTAATGGACGATGTACCTTGATGCCTTTGAGTGGATACAGCCTCAACTTTGATTTTCGATTGCATTGCTTGGAATGGAAAACAGACCACTCTCCTCTTTATTATGAAATAAGATATTCTTTTAAAGAAGAGGAAGCTGGACATCTAATTTACTTTGGATTAAACGAAAATATTAGATTCACTCTTCCTGCGGGACATGAACATAACTCTTATCATGGTGAGTTATAATTTTGTTTTGAGAAACTACAAATAATAATACTTAAAAATTTTGCTGAAAATGATCCACTTATTTCATAGATTTTTCTTTCCCGTTTTTTTTTTTTTTTTTTTTTGGCATCCTTCTTATATTAAAAATTTTGTCTATACATCAGAGGTGAATTCATAAACTTTCTAGTACTGAAACACTAATGAGAAGTGGGTGATCCTGAATCACGATCAATTTTATGTTATTGGGGAATTTGTTTTTCCAAAAAAGCAGTAAACTGGAATGGAGTTCCGATACCTTCTACCAATTCACCTCTGCTATACTTATAGAAATATTTGTTTGTGGCACACAACAGAGGAAAATGGTAAATCCTAGAATAGGGGTCGAGTACCTTTGTGGAATTATTAGCCATTTTTTTTCTGATGTGGTTTATTTCTTGTTATAACTAAATCTTAGAGCAAATTTTGTTAATATTAGAAAGATATGTATGTAATGCTTTTTATATATATCTACTTTAAAACATGTATTTATTGGGAAACTAAAGCTTTTATTTTATGTAGTAACACACCATTAGATCCAATGTCATGAAGAAAATACATTAACTTAATTTATTAAAAATAAATCTTACTAATATTATATATGCGAAAGTTTGTCTGTATGGATGTATGGATGTATGGATGTTTGTTACTCTTTCACGCAAAAACTACTGAACGGATTTTGATGAAAATTTACAATAATATAGCTTATGCATCAGAATAACACATAGGGTAGTTTTCGTCCCATTATGGGGGGCAAAACCCCCTTAGGGGGGGCAATAAAACACAATTTTTGTATAAATTCTCTAATATTGGGATGAAAAAATACTTGCACATATTTACATTATATGTCCATCGAAAGCTCTGATTTTTCTGCTGAAGATGGCACCTGTTCGAAATTTCTAAGTAGAATAAAAAACGAGTTATGAGCTTTTTAGATCCATGTTCGAAGGCTTTCCTCAACTCAATACAGTATTTAGTGTATCATCTCAACTCCCTGTCGATAGCGACAATTGTTGTATTGTTGACTTTCTTTGCTTTTCGTGATTGTACAAGGCTTTTTTCAAGTCAAATCTTGAAGTAAGATTTTTGCACAAGATTGGCAAATAATACATAATTTGGCTGATGATTTTCCATTTAAACGGAACTTTAATGTAATCAATGGTTTTTATTATTATTTATGCTGATTGAACACTTACTCATTATCCAAACAACCAGCAGATCGCCAAAATTTTTGCAGAAAGATTTCCGTAGCTGATGCATTTGGCAGTTTTTTCAACATTGCTGTTTTTGAAGCCGAAGACTACGTCATAATGTTTCTCAGCTTTCACCATGTAAACAAAATATCGCCAATCAAAGAATTTTCAAAAGACTTTTTTTACTGTGTTAAATAATCCAGCAACTAAATTAGGCAAATCCATAAACAAAACAAAAACTTCCATTAATTTTCCTTTTTGCACAATTTCAAACAATCACCAAATTTTATTACTTATTTTGGTAACATTTGGGATGAAACTGTTTAGCACCATTTTATGGTGACCAAAAATATCTCAGCATCTGGCGACGATATCTCTGTAACAAAAATTAATATCATATCGTTTTACAAAGTAAGGAAAGAATGGGGGAGCATCATCGAAGGTACCTCGAAACGACTTTCGCAAATTCGGTAAAATCGCACCAAGAGCCACAATGATTGAAATTTCCCGAAATAACTTAAGCAAGTATAAGAAGATTACGAGCGCAGCTACTTTTTTTTAATCACTTCGTACTTCATTAGCCATACAGAGAAGGTTTTAGACTCCATGTTAAAAAAAAGTGTCAACAGATTAACCTTTTTAAACATGAGAAGATTAATTTCATGTTTTTTAAATTTGTATATGCTTAAATATAGTGCTTTCGTTTCTAAATCAATACTACTTTGTTCTTTATACTTATTGCTATTTTAGTTTTATGGGTAAGGAAGAAACTCGATTTTTAATCACGTCAAAAAGATGTGTTTTAAATTCTTTCACTTAAAACAGAAAACAAAAGCAAGTAACGATTTTTTCTAATAATTATTACTGACCCAGGCAACGCCGGGTATTTTTGCTAGTGTATTAATAAAAACCTAATTTTAATGAGTTATATATTGCATTGCTAAAAATAGTAACTATGCAATATTAGTAAGATTTTTGCGATTGATTAGTTCAGCAAGTGTTGTTTTTTATGAATTTTTGAATGGATTTTTTTTTTGGTAAATACTATCTTTGTTAATAATAATAATAATTATTAAAAAAAATTGCTATCAATGATAGATACATACATTTGTGTGTCTACTCTTAATTTTTTTAATTTTTGTTCCTTAAGTTCTAGCTTCAAGTGTGTTTATTTTTTTTTTTTTTACAATGTTTTGAAATGTGAATATGAGTAATTACTGCAATATTTCATTTATTTCTCTTCCTTATAGTATGTCGATACACTGTATGCATTTCTTTCTTTTTTTACAGTATTTTTAAATGTACTGGTACGTGATAATGTTGGTGCACCAACAAAAGTTTGCTCCTTAGATAGAGAAGTTAAACCCTTGCCTTTAAATACAAGTATGGTGCAATATGTGTAAGTTTTTCTGTTAAAATCATTTTTACCGCCATATATGACATTTTTTTCTTCTGTCATTTGGCAGTCTGATTTGATGTGAATTGTCCAAAGTATGAAAATATTTATTGATTTCGAAATTGAAAATTTCATATTCTTAAAAACATGTAAAAAAAAAAAAGGTTTTGTAGTTTTTAAAATTTTTTATTCAAATTTTCGTTTAAAAGATTTGAAAAAATAGATAAATAAATAAATTTATTGGCTTTGGCTCTGCTTTGAACACATTAGTGTTTAGATTTCTATTTAAGCTTTAATGTATTATTTAAAAGTAATAATTTAACATTTAAATGCATCATGTTGCAGTCTGTGATAGCACAAACATTTCTATGACTTAAATTTTTGTGACACCATAATTATGCGGAACCATTTTAGGTTGATGTTAGCAACACTCCACTTGCATTGTTTGTATCTGTGCTCAATGGTGCTGATGTGTCATTGACTTTTGTTTCATCTCTTAACCTCAGTTTAAAGCACCTGTTGCATGAAAAATACAGCCAGACCCGCTTCAAGCCTGATCGGCGCCGTCGTGCAAATGTCTTTTGAGCACCTTTTTGCAGTGGCGTCCCGCAAAACTATAGGCTACATACAGCCGGAAACATTATTTTTAGACAAATATGACGTGGAAAAAAAAGTTTGGCATTTAATTTATTAAAAAGAGAAAAAAGAAAAAAACAATGTGTAAAGATTTGTATTAAATTTTGGATTACAGTATGTTTTTACTTCATATCTCGGAAGTTATTTCAAGTTCAGTAGTTCCTCTGATATGCTAATGCGTTTTTGTTAAAGAAAATATTTTAAATATCAAAGTTAATGCCGATCTAAATATCTCTCTAATCTCTTACTGATGAATAATTAAACTTTTATGCCTGTTAAAACATAACAGGGTACTACTCATATTTCTAATTTGAAGTATAGAAGGTATTCCTCCTTAAAAACTGAAACTGAAATCCTTTGCGGTAAAACCAATATTTCTAAAATACGGAATCATTAAGAAGGTATTGAATATGATAAATAAAACAAATTCATTGTCCATAGCTCTTTCAATGCACAAATAATTAAAGAAAAAAGTGAAGGAGGGATCGAGTAATTATGGTCAAGTTGTTACTTTTTGGAACTATAAAGTGAACCAAAATTGATGTCCACAATACATTAATATTATGCACAAATAAATATATGCAAATGGGCTTACAATATTTTTCATCTATGATAACATTGTTCGAATTACCACGAACAATAGTTTGAAATCAAAAAAGGACATATTTCTCAAATTACAAATACAAATACAAAAGTGATGACCAGCAACAGGCTCTGGGCCCAACTAGACTGGTCCTAGTCAATTTACAATCCCCAGTGAAGATCAATGGCCCTCTTAAAACTGTCTACTCCTTTGCTCATTACCACCTCTTCCGGTAAGCTGTTCCAAGGTTCCACTACCCTGCTAAAATAATAATTTTTCCTAATATCCATGTTAGCCTGAGATTTAAATAGCTTAAAACAATGACCCCTTGTCCTGTTTTCAGTGCTAAACTTTAGCCCCGTAACATCTTTCGTTTTAATAAATTTAAACAGCTGAATCATGTCCCCTCGGTCTCTTCTTTGCTCAAGACTGTACATTTTTAGCTTTCTAAGCCTGGAATCATAATCTAAGTGAGAAAGTCCACTTATTAGCCTTGTAGCCCGCCTTTGAACCCTTTCCAGTACATTAATGTCTTTCTTAAGATAAGGAGACCAAAACTGAACAGCATACTCCAAATGGGGTCTTACCAAACTTCTATATAAGGGCAGAAGAACTTCTTTAGATTTATTTGAAATAGATCTATTGATAAACCCAAGCACCTTATTGGCTTTGTTGCTAGCAATGCTGCACTGTTGGCTAAACTTTAAATCCTGACTTATTAAGACCCCCAGATCAGTAACTTTGTCTGCCTGACTAATGACTGAACCTTGCAAATAATAACTTGTACACTTATTTCCATGCCCTAAATGTAGCACTTGACATTTCCCAACATTAACAGCCATACCCCATTTATCAGCCCCCTCCGTAATATGATCTAGATCCTCTTGCAGCTGATTTGCTTGTTCTTCATTTTCTACAGTCCCCATAACTTTGACATCATCAGCAAAACAATTCATGTTCCCAGAAATATTTTTGTGAATATCGTTCGTAAAGACAATGAACAAAACAGGCCCTAACACTGATCCTTGAGGAACCCCGCTTAAGACCTCACTCCAATTAGAATAATTTCCCCTTACAACTACTCTTTGTTTCCTTCCGGTCAGCCAATTTTTTACCCGAATGAAAGTTTTCCCTCCTATTCCTATATCGGCTAATTTGCTAAGTAGAGCAACATGCGGTACCTTATCGAAAGCTTTTTGAAAATCAATGTAAACAACATCTACAGGCTTCTTATTGTCCAAAGCCATGGTAACTTTGTCATAGAAATGTAATAAATTAGTTGCACAAGATTTACCTTTCCTGAAACCGTACTGAAAACTAGTCAATAGATTATTAGTCTCTAGAAAATTTACTATCTTAATTTTCATCAATGTTTCAAAAATTTTGCAAACCACCGAAGTTAGACTCACAGGTCTATAATTTCCCGCACTCCCTTTAGACCCTTTCTTGAAGAGCGGTGTAATGTTAGCCAGCTTCCAGTCCTCTGGCACTGTCCCCGAATTATAAGAAGCATTGAAAATGTTTGCGATTACATCTGCTAATTCCTCTGCACATTCAACTAAAATTTTCGGATAAATATTATCTGGCCCCGGAGCCTTAGTCTCTTTAATTTTTTTCAAATGAAATAAAACGTCATCCCTGGAAAATACAAAGTCCTCAAGCTGTACTATAGCTTGTGTCTTGTTGGTGTCAACTGTTGAGATACAATACAACATAACCTCAAAAACTAAAATAGGGAATGAATTTCTTGTGCCTCATATGCTCACTCAGACTTGTGTACTATAGACATACCAAAATAGAATTCATGGCTCCATATTAGGAAAAAAATTGCTAATGCATACAATAATTAGCATCATGTGTTTTCGCTGTAAAAGATTGCACTTTTGAATAGCATATTTAGACACAACATGGCATTCATTTTTCCTTTTGGATAGATAGCGAGCAGACTACTTGTTTTAATAAACAGTGTAATTTCACCGCCACAATTGGATATAATCAGGACCTGGTAAATGCATGATCCAGCAGATCCATGGACCTGGGCACCACAATTTTAGGGATTCCAAAATAGGGTAAATTTCTTCCTCTGTTTTTTGAAAACTTCCACTTGAAAAATGTGGAAATTTTCTTGTAGGAAGGGTTCCAAATTTTGCCAGGGCCTGGGCATCACTTTGGCTTGATCAGGATCTGGATTTCATGAAAAGTTCATTTTTATTTTTTTGGTAAGAGAGATTCTTCCTATTTCTTTGGAGCATTTTTGATTGGTAGAACTCGGCGCCTTTTTGAAACTAGCGCCATCGTGCGCCGCATGACCTTGCACATACGGACGGCATGACCCTATAGAGCTTACCTTATTTGTCAAAAATTTACATTTTGAGGTAAAGGGAAGCAAAGGAATGTAAGTGCCAAAATTAAATCTTTGGAGGTACAACTGATAGGGGAACCTCTACTCTGTTTTAGGGCAAGAGATTGTACTAGATCTGTTTCTCCGAGCCAGAGGAACGTAAGTCACATTATGATAATTTTACAGTGGAGAGGAAACACTTTTTTCTGGACCATGCAAAGGATGGGGTCTGCACTTTTTTAAGGGGTCACATTACCTTCCAAACATTTTTTTGAAACATTTAAGTAAATTTTAATTTTCTTTGAAACCATAACATGCATATTTAATTTGTAATCAATTATTTATTTTCAAAATTTTAAAATATTGCCTATTTTTTAAAATAATTAAAAACATTTAGGAAAATTTCAATTTTTTAAAAATCTCTAAGGCTTTTTTGTTTTTGTACTAATTTAAAAAAAGTTTTTTGCTAAACGATCAGAAAAATCTGTGCATTAATTTGCTTATGTGTTTATTAGAAAAATTTTCTGTGATTAATTACGTAAAAAATCGTAGTTTTTGTTACAAAATTTTGGTTTTTAAAGGTATAACATGCATTAAACATTTGAGTAATTTATAAAATGCTTATCTAATGCACAGTTGTGTTAAATATATTATCCTAATTGCAAAAGGTATTACTTTAAAGCTGTATCTTTAATAGAAAAAATCCTTTGGGATTCTAATGACATGAAAACACACACACAAAAAAAAAAGAATAATCAAGAAAAAGCAATTTAAAGTGTTTTTTGCATAAGAACACATAGAGAAACCTAAAACCACTCATAACTTTTTAAATATTTGAACTAAAATGAAAAAAACTTTTCTCCTATGTTTGGAATAATTTTTAGTTTTGAAATAAGCAATAAAATTTTTTTTTGATTCTTTAATCACTTTTGAGGTACTGTAACCCTTTAACCCTGGTAAAAAATTGATTATTATTATTATTTTTTTAATTCCGTTCACATCGCTTGATGCGGAATAGACCTTATACATACAATCCACTAATAAACCGAAAATCGCAATTTTTGAACTTTCATCCTTCTGGTTCTGAGGTACAGAGTTGCTATGGTGAGTGCTGCTATATAGCATGATTTAGAAAAAATGTTTAATAAAAGCCTACTTAGGATATGAACTTCAAATGCGTTTACTTGAAACTTTAAAAAATCCACTTACATCCCTTTGCTTCTCACTGCCTCATTTGATTAAAAAAAATAGTGAGTTTTGCATTAAGGGTTCATGATATAATGGATGTTCCAAATTAAATTGAAAAACAATTCTTACATAAAATTCAGGTGACAGGACATGCATTTTTCTTCTCAGGTTTCCCAACGTACTGCAAATAATCTAAATTAAAAAAAAAAAAACATTTTAATCAAAATTATGTAGTTATTTACAAATTTTAATGAATGAACTATATTACGATATTTTCAAAATATCCACTGTCATCATGATTTACATGTTTTAGTGATCGGTAATTGGAATATGATTGCAGTAATATGTACAGCAGTAGGTTTGCTTTGATGGTAGCATTCTTTCAAAAAAGAGAACATACCTTGATAATACATAAATGAACTTTTGGTCTCCTTTTTTCAGCTCTTAATCTGAAAACATTCTCTTTGCTTATGCCTCTGTTAATGCAATGCAAAATTTATTCAAAATTATTTAAATGCTTTTGAATGATCCTCTTATAATTAACAGTTTTGTGGAGTTTTTCTATCGTTACTGTATATTATGCATAAAAAATGTTAAGTATGTGAGTCTTAAAATTTTCCGTAATTTCAGATATAATGAAACCTTTCATCCAAGATCTATCTTAAAGAAACTTTTAGGAGAGAAGCATAATCAGGCTGCTTTACATCAGATTCACGTCCTTGTTTCATCTTTAAATAATGCTAATGAACATGGTGAATTAGCTTTAAATTCTAAAGACCAAAAGTTACAGAAAAAAATAATTCACAGTCTACTTGACTGCATGAATGATTTGAAAATTGCCACAAAGGTTGGTATTTTTTCTTGTAATTTTTGTTCTTTATTGTCAAAGTTTTTGTAGCTAAATAATGTGCCATCTTGTGTTGTTTTGCCAAAAAAAAAAAGAAAAAAACTTTTTTTTTGTATTTAAATGATTCAAATTGCACATACCTTTTAAACAATATAAAAATCACTAAAATATTTAAGAGTAATTACAGTAGAACATCAAAAATCTGAAGCTTCAAATACCCAAATGCACTCCTATGAACTACATGCAATATATTAACAACCCGTATATCACATCCAGAGACTGCAGTTTCGTCCTTGTTACAGACTCGTCGGTCTCAAGTAGTGAATAACCAAATCAGAGGCAGATGTCCTCTCATTCAAGCTTAGAGTGCCAACAAACCGGTAGCTAAAGTAAATTTAGCTCGCCAATGAGGATCTATAGTCATGATACAGTTCAACTTGTAAATTGCAAGCAAATGCTTGGGTACTGTAAAAGCACTTATTTTTGCAAGGCTTTAATTTTTGCAGACTCATTGGAATCTCAAAGATTTCAGCCTAGCGAAATATTTTTTACTTTTACTTTTGGTTAGATTCATTAAAAATTTGCGAAATTTTCAGCTCGCAAATTCACTGATATATTCGTCTCGGCAAAAATTGCGATTCATGAAAATTAGTGCTTGAACAGTATTTTTCATAGCAATTTACTGTCCTTAAACCAGGGCTGAGACAAAACTGCATGTGATATACCAACAGCCCAATCATCATACCCAAAGATTCATTTGAATAAATGAGACATTTTTACACACATATTTGCACTTTATTCTGAAAATTTTAAACTTTGGCTATTAAACTTCCATTTGTTTAAATGTACTTTTTTTTTGTATCATAATATGAGGCATCAATTTTCTAAATCTTGTATTTAAGAAACAATGATTTGTACATATTGCGGCTATGATCATACTGTCACACCTGCGCTATGGTGACCTGATTGGTAAGGCATCGGACTTGTGACTGAAGGGTCACAGGTTCGATCCTAGCCAGTCCAAGATCCGCCTTCTCCATTAATGGTGACTGGGGGACGCTAAATATGCTTGTGGTCACAAAGTCCTCCAAATGAAATGATACCTCTGGGGGCTGCTGGACCAGGGATAGCTCGGATTCTGGTCTTGATCAAAAAATCAGAGCTGACTTCATTGTCCCATCCAACTGGTTAAATCACAAATAGTGGTAGGTACAGGGGACCCTAAAGTGAAAAGGTCACACTTGCAACATGTACAAATTATGATTTTTCAGGTATAAAACATTCTTTTTAATAAGTTAGTACTTCATATTATGAAACATAATGGATCCTTATATCCAAGTACATAAAGATAAAAATTCAAAGTTTAAAATTCTGAGAATAAAATGCAAATATATGCGTAAAAATGTCTCATTTGTGCAAATGGATTGAGCAATCTTAAGATTATAATAAAAATTCTAAGATGGCTCTAATGGAAACAGAAAGTAAAACAGTTTCACCCTATGCAGAACAATGGTTAAATTAAGAATGGTTTTAGTAACCACTTGTAATAATATGTATTGAGTTTTATCAGCATCAGTTAGATCAACCTACTATTGGAAGTTCTCAAAAATGCAAGTTAGAAAGCAATTCCATTTGTGTAATCTTCAAACAAAATACTTTAAAATAATTTAATCTATTGATATATTTCTTTTTAGGTTGAAGCAACTCAAATGCTTTCCGTGTTAAGTGAAATTATATCTAGCAAACAGGCTGTAAGTGAATTATTTTAAGACTTAAATATTTATCCTGAATAAATTTTGATTTCAAGATTTGCTATTTTAATCTTGTTTTTGTCTTTTTTATTTGTAGATAAACCTGTTTGAGATTCAGAAAGCATACAATATTTTTGACAAACTTAAAAAGCAAAGGGAAGCACTTTATAATTTTTTTGCAACAGAGTTATTCAAGCATGGCTTCCTGACATTTTTATCTAAATTAGCCTTTGCAGCAAACTCAAAACTTGTAAAGAATGCAGAATTAATTAATATAGCAAGGGAGCATATGTTGGAAGAAATCATAGTGAGTTTTATGCATTTGTATTTGATTTCATTGTGTGTGTATACATATATATGTGTCTGTGTGTATAAATCTTTTGTGTACATGATTATAAAAATTAAAATGTACTCATAAGGGGGGCATCAGGGGTAGATGCAGTGCTGAAGATAAGAACTTTTTTTTTTTCATTTCATTCAATTACCTATGTCACAAACAAGACACTTGGTTCCCCCCCCCCATGGCAATTTCTCTTATTTTCAGCACTATGGGCCACATACCTAGGATGTTGCCTTGTACATCGCTTGTAGGTGTATTGAGGCAATCACTTGTTTTTGATGCTCTTTGAAAACTTTTTTGCCATACGTTTTGGCATTTTTGTATTTTTTGTTTCATTTTTTTTACAATGAGACTTCCACCTCTGACAAGGCGTGCCTCATTTCGCAAATTTCTTTTTGATTTTATGATAGTTTTGTAATAATGTTAAAATGTCAAGAATCCAAATTATCATGAAATTCTAAACCATTAATGAAAGTATTAATTTGGGTTGTTCTTCTAATCTGGAATTGCATGTAAATGAAGTTTTCTTAAAATTTAAGCGAGGCAATCAAGAGCCAAGGAGGTCCTCATGTCAAGTTTCTCTTTTCTGTACTGTTGAAATGAATCAAAAAATATTGCTTTGTTTTTTCCTACACATAATATTATATTATGGGAGATAAGTTGCAGATTTTTCTCTTAATGCACAAATTAATATCATAGATTAAAAGATGGATCAGTTATTAGTGTTCAATATTTCATATTGCAAGTCAGATACGACAAAGAACTTCAGTTGTAAATCGGTAGGTTTTTGGTATGTCTTGATTTGTGTACTTTTAGTATATTTTGGTTATGGACCAAATTAGAAAGATTAGTTACCCTATAGCTGTAATGTAATGAGGGGGTAGAACCCTCTTCATAAAGAACTGAATTAATAATCATGTATGTATGTAAATTGTTAATTAATAATCATGTAGTCAATTATGTATGACTACATGTATGTTCAAATGCATAACCACTGCCCCTCACTTGAAATATTTCTTGTGGCCTTATAGATAACTTTTCTGTTCAGTTAAAAATATGCTTTTTCTTTCTTTTCAATAGGCTATAATGAGAAATAGATTAAAAACGGAGGAACCTGTATCTATCAGAACTCCTCACTCATATATCAGTGCTGTGTACATTAGTGAAGAAAATAAATTGCTGCCAAAGTATCTTCAGCTGAACCAGATAAGAGTTCCAATGACAAAGGAAACCTACTCATTTCCGGCATTAGAAAAAAATCGTTTCAAAAGGTACTATTTTGAACTTGTGTTGGGTCAACAACTATTTTAATTTATTCATTAATTTTCAGTAATATGAATAAGAGCAATATTTTTCTCTCACAGGTGTGTGGATGAATCTTGCAACTATGATGGAAGTTGTATCGTCTTAATTGTGCATGAATTTGACCACATTACTTTGCTACCTAGTAAAAGCTCTATGCAGCCTTTTCCATCTGAAGAAAGGGCTGTGTTAATAACATTATTGTCTTGTGATGAAATGGTCGATGTCACAAAGCAAACGAAGGAACCATTTACTGCATATTTTGATCGAGCAAAGGGTTCTAAGGTGAATTTCTCATTTTTCAATTCAGTTTCAGCTTTGCTACATGCTGTAACTAATGTAACTAAAGATTGATGTTTTCATATAGTTAAAGCTACTTATTTGAACCAACTGTTGGTGCTAAGCTAAAACCCATATCCTATCTTCAAATAATATGTTAACTCAAAGTTAAGAATACATAACCTTACTGGATAAGAGAATCAAATTCCGCAGAAATTCCTAAAATCTTTCCTTATGGTAAAGAAATCCCAGCATAAATATTACATATGAGGCAGTGAGAAGCAAAGGGATGCAAGTGGCAAATTAAAAATTTGGAGATAACCAGTACAAATGGTAGGTGAATCTCTCTTCTGTCTTGGGGCAAGAGATAGTACTAATAGCCCTGTTAGGGGCTGTTGTACAGCGTGAATTACAAAAACTTTTCAATGAAACCCTACCTGGGATCAAAACTTTAAACACATTTTACTCAAAACTTAAAAATATCCACTTACATCTCTTTACTTCTCACTGACTCATGTCTTCGTGTATAATTTTGTATCTTACCCTTACCAAAATCTGAATGCCTAGAGTAATTGAAAATGTGAGATTAAATTCATTGAAATAAAAGAGTTGATTACGTTATTTTTTAATCATAATGATTTTTTGTTTGGAATTATGAATTCTTAAATCAGACGAAAAATGCTCAAGATTAACCGGCTATAAGAGGTATAAAATAGTTGCAGCTGATGAAATGATTGTAAGCACTTACTTGACTTTACCGTATAAAACCAGATATGTCTAAAAAATTCAGATGCTAGAGACTTGGCATGTCTGAATTTGAATTACTTTTTTCTTATATTTGTATGAGAAATAACTGATTTTATAAATGTCCTTTAAAATGGTTAGCTTTTTGACTGAAGCGATGAGTATTAATCTTCAAGACACACATTTTTTTTAGGCACAAAATAGTTCCATTTTGACAAAAGAGTACATGAATATACATCAAATAAACATCTCTGAGGATGATGTCAACTTTCCTGTTGTGTTTCATTTAAGTCTAAATATAAGTGATCATTCAAATTCTGTGGATGTTTTATTTAGGTAATATAAATAATTGCTGCTTTACTTTTTCTTTCTTTACTGTTATATACAATGTCTGTAACATTATATTTAGAACTTATTTTAACAAATATGTCAATTCAGTTTTTAATTGTTATTAATTTCTACATATAAACTGTAATTGTGTTTTTCTGCTGGTATTTAGTTTTTTCCATGTGTTATTCTAAAAGCAATCATGCTTGCTAATTTTCTGTGTAGATTTATTGTATCAAGTATCTAGAACAAAAATTAGGCTTACTCTTCGTTTTCTCTTTGACTAGAACTAAACCCAACTAGTATAAATTATAATTTTACTATGAACTGTATTTGATGAATATGTAATTTACTATCTTTATTTTTCTGAAAATAAACAATCATTTCGAAAGATCTAAGTGTAAATACAACTATGGTAGTAATAGTTTGATTTTGTAAAACCTTTTGATTTTTTCCATGCAAATAATTATTATTTGAAAACTAATATATTTGTTGGTTACCTCTTATTAATTTTACATTTGTTAAAAATTTGTTGCTTAAATCTCCCAATTATTCTCACTGTGTTGTGAAGAAAGAGTTTTTTTTATTCATATCCCTTGTTCTTCGAAGCTCCCAACCTCCTTTGTTCCTAACTAACTAGAAAGATTTACCATTCACTGATAAATAAATCTTAAAATGTGTGAAGGAAAAGATATGCAGTTTTAAATTGATTTATCATATTGTACAGGAAACTGTTACAAGATTTGTCAACCATTATGTAAAAATATAGTTTATTAATTTTAGGTTGCATTCTACAATTCAGTGTGTTTTTTGTTTACAGGAACATCTAATGGTGTAGTTTCAAAATCAGTTTTAACATCAAGGAGTGATTATTACAACTAGGTAACTTGCTTACTGCGAAATACCTAGCTTTGCCTTCAATCTTTGAGTTGAACCGCACCATAGCTGCGGTCACTCATCTGGTGTGCTAATTCTACATTAGCTAACAGTTTGTTTGGCTTTCTCGGCTCTTTTAAGAGGTTTTCCGCCTCCAGCTAAGTTACTTCCTATTTCCTGCTGATGAGTGCTAAAAAGCAGGAAACTGCAGTCCTCGGATGGAATAATTGAGCTGGCGGTGTATTTTATGTAGGTAATTACAATTCAGCTGTTTGAGGTTAACTCAGCAAATTAATATTTTTTCACGATTTTTTGGGGAATTTGAAAACTTGATTAAATGTTATGTTACTATTTATTAGGTTAGTACCATTTCTAAATTTTATTTAATTAGAAGTATTGGCATCTTCTGAAAAAAAACTTTTCAACAAAAGTGAGAAGGCCTTTTTTGCCAAATTTGTAGTTACCTAGTTGTAAGACTCATCCGTGTATTGTCTTAATAAGATGAAAATTGTTATATTTTTTGATTGGATTATTTTTGTTGATATCATTCCCACTTGTTCAGTGTTCTTCAAGATCATTTGGATGAACTTGAAGCATATGTGATTTCTTTTTTTGTGTAATGTATGAAAGTTGATGTATGAAATATTTTAATCTAGAAGTTTAGCAGTAAGCCGGAGCATTCATTCAAGGCCAGTTTGATATAGACTTGTTCATCACATGCATTGTGTGGGCCTTAAACCTTGTCTCAACCATTATATTTACTGACAGTTGAGCAAAGTTTCAGGTGTATATGATGTATGTAAATGCCATCTTGTTGGGAAGGTATATCTTTTCAGAATACATTTACATACTAATAGTATTGAAATCAACAGGCATTCTTGCTTTGATTGATTGTTCTTAGAGTTAATTCTAACCACCTGAAAATTTGTCTCAACCTGGTTATTTTTTATAGGTGAGCAAAGTTTCAGGTGCCTAGGGTTGGCTCATGTCTGCACTGCCTATGTGAAAAGTAGCTGCCTATATGAAGAAATCTTATTTGAAGAAAATTGTTTGCATGAAAAGCATATTTTTTCTCAGTAATACGGACTGTTGTGTCTTTAACTTTTTTCTTTTTTTTTTGAATCATTTCAAATAATTGTGCATGACCATGTTTGTGGCGTTATTTAATCATTCTGATTGCAAGGGTTTTTTTAGTGTGCTTTAAATCTGTCTATTTTGCTTTTAAATAAATGTTTAAAAAATTGAGCTTCTATTGTAATAAAGTAAGAAATTTTTATTTTTTGTACTTTGGATTGACTTTTTACAGGAATTAAAATGAATAAGTTAATTGTTTTGAATCTTACATTTTAACAAACAGTAGTTAGGCTTGTAAAAGATAGAATAATAAAACCTAAAAGTACAGTTGGCTCTCTGTTTAACGACTCTCTATTTAACGACTCTTAACACTCCAGATACCTCCACTGTAGTTTTATAAAAGTTCTGTTTAAGGACACATTCTACTTATGGGCAGTTTTTTGAGGTTCCTTGAAAGTCATTAAATAGAGAACCAACTGTGCTTTGAAAGTTCTTCCTCTAGTGTAATTTTTATATCATTCCCCATGATTTCCATTGAATAACTTTTGTGTGTGTTTGTTTTTCTTTTTTTTAATTTACTTTTTTATTGACTATTTTCAAAAGATATGTTTGCAATAAAATTTGAATTTTTCATGCGTTTTTATCAATATATGTGCTCACCTTTTTTGAAAAAGTATGCATTAATTAAAAAAAAAACAGTATGATGCTTAAAGTACAATGTATCTAAGCTACTGCCAAAGTACTAAAAGTTTAAAATAAGAAACTAATTTCCTTGATTTAGAATGAGAATGCTGAACATTTTTTTTAAGTCAAGAAATTTTAATAAGTTGAATTTGTTTAAATGATTGTATGATCTGTGACATGCTGATATAACTAAATGCACTGTCATTCTGTCCAAAACTTTTAAAGTTTTATTTATATTAAATTAAAACTCTGTTCTATATTAAATTTCTCTACGCTACAAGTTTATGTATCTAACAACATACAACATGTATTCTAGGTATGGAAGCTTACCAACACTTCAACAATATGACTTTAAGAAAAGTTTCAATGTTCATGATAATGACACAACTGTTTTTATTCCTCCAGATAAAATTAAAGGTATGTGTTTCTGATTAATTTCATTTTTTCATTTGAAACTATAATCCTGCCGGGATTCTTTTTTCTGTCATCTAATGCTCGTACTTTATCTTTGTTGTACAAACTTGTTTATTTGGTGTCCACTGAAAATAAAGCATGAAAAACGTCCAGCATTTCCCTATTGTTACAGTAGAAGACCGTTATAACGCACACCTTGTGACAAGAGCTTTTGCATTAATGCAGGTTTTGGCGTTATGTAGGTCATTTCACAAATTTTGAAACTAATATTCAATATATATATATATTAGCACTTCAGAATTAGTTCTATCTGCAATGAAATTTAAAACACTAATTATACAACTAATCATTCACAAATAAATATGCTTTACAATTAAAAGAAATTGAACTATCCTGCACTTCTGCCAGCTTCATAGTTTGCATTACAGCTGCATTTTTAAGAGCCATCTGATATTTTCTCTTTACTGTGAATATTAATTTTCATTTAAAAGCTTTTAAGTAAGTTGGAAAGATGAAAAACTGTTTCACAATTTAATTTTCCTAACAATTTTTATGTTGCGAGGAAAAACAAAGGGATTTTTTAAACTTAAAAACCTATTGTTTACTTCTGAAAAGTTGTGCAGTTTATAGAGAATTGCGTTACATAGGTCGGCGTTATAAAGGCTATACTGTAGTATGAATTCCAAACTTCCGGCGTTATACTGTAGTATGAATTTCAAAGCATGTTTCATCAAATGTGTCAAAAACTTATTTCTTCAGATGCTATGCTTCAAGGGCATAGCTGGGATCTCATTTCAGAGGATCTAATTAACAGACAGTCTTTGAAAAAGGAAAGAAAATAAAAAAAAACACGTACCCCAATAGTAGATGTCCACACACATGATTTTGCTTAAAATCCCGTAACAAACTAAAAATTTTTTACCCCAACCCTGTTTTATCAAACGAGCTGGGACCATGCTTTAACTTTGAAGTTGTATTTTATTAAGAACTTCTCAGTGAATATATTTTGATGCAACATCTATTTTTTATGCAGTAATTATGTTTTTTTATGGAACAAAAAAAGCAAGTTTTCAAATTTGACTTTCTTTATATCTATCTCAGAGCCAGAGTAACATAAGTCTAAAAATTGCGATTTTCTTTTTATCAGTGCATTGTATGTGGAAGCCTATTCCAGATCGAGCCATGTGAACGAAATTCTTTGCAAAAAATCCTTTTAATTTTTTTACCAGGGTTAAAAGAGCATGCGTCCCATCCTTTAACTGCGCCAGAAAAAAAGTTTTTCTTCTCTACTGTAAAATTATGATAATGTGACTTACGTTCCTCTAAGTCTGAGGTGCGGATATTATTCAAGGAGTAGGAAAGGAGTAGGTACATACAAAGGAGTACCATTGTATGTACTCAAACTCAAGTTTTCTTGCATTACGCTAGCAAAAAAAAAAAAGTGTTAAAAAGAATTGTCTTTTTCATTTTGAAATTTTCTTACTCATTTTGGGGAAGTTGGAGACCCCTCCGGACCCACCCCATGGCTGTGCTATTGGCTTCTCTTTACCTTCCCATTGCAGTATAGATATTTGTTTTTCTTCTAAGATTTTTTTTTTTTTTTTAAACCTGAACTGATCATAATTTGAGTTTTGGAGCTTAAGGAGTTCCTAATAACCTGCCCCCATGTAGATTCTGCAACCTGTGCTAAAACATTTTTAGTGTCCTATTCATGATATTCTATTTTTTGCTTTCAGAAACAAATGTATGAAAAATGTATTTTTATTTGTATGTGTTATGTATTTAATTAGAATGTTTCTTTTCAGATCCAGGTGCTTACTTTTTTGGTGTATTAAGTATGCCTTTTGTATTTGATAAAGCATATAAAGAAACAGTATGTGAATATAATACTTATGTTTGGAAAGATGTTTGCCTTGGCAAGTCTAGTACTGCTTGGTCTGTACAGAATTGTTACGTTCTGGAGTCATCAAATTATAGTTGGACAAAATGCAGGTAATTTATCTCATATTTTTGCATGAACTTTTTTTTATGTACTAAGTTATTTCACAACAAAATGTTGGAAAATATTATTTAAATTCAAATATTTTTTAAAATAGAATTTTCATGAAATAAAAAGTTGATTTTTACTTTACTTTTTGTTTTTCTTAGAATCAAATAAAAAAGAGATGCTTCCAAAGTTATAGATTCTTTTACAGATTGATATAATTTTTGTATTATCTCTTCATAGCTGCTCAGTACCCGAAATTACTGCTTATTCAATTCCTCTGCGATGGGATCTGCTGTTAGTACCCAACATTGAATTGCTTGAAACAGAATTTAATCCTTTTCCTGCTATTGTTTTTGTCACATTGTTCATCATATACTGTTTATGCATTTTCCTCAACTTCCAAAGAAAGAGAAATGTCAGATTACCTTGTGTTCCTGTTTCACTAAAGGATAATTGTACTGACCATAAGCAACTGTACTTGATATATGTATCCACTGGAATGTTTTCTTCATCTGGTACTACAGCTTCTGTAAGTATTTATTTAAAATCTGTGTTCTTTCCCCGCTGAAAAATACCATTCAAAAAGTAATAATAAAAGTATAATTTCTGTCATATTTTATTTTCTTTAATTCAAGTTATTTTATGTTGAGTGAAATCCTGTTACAACATTCAACAAAATTTCTGTTTCAACGAATTTTTAGTCCCAATATAATTGCTGTTACATTGCTTGAATTTCATTACAACGAAATCCCCATTACAATGAATAAAATTTGTGGTTCCTTGAATTTCGTTGCAACAGATTTCACTGCATTTAGGTATTTTTTGGTTTTTGACCAATGGTGGGGAAGAAATGTAGTAGGAAATTTTCAGTGTTGAAAATCACAATTCTAAATATAGGAAATCACCTGAAGTGAATTTTATAAAAATGGTAGTTATCTTCTTCAACGCAGAGAGGTTATGCATAATTTCTTTTGTAAAAAGTATTTTCAAGATTAAATTGAAAAAAAAAAAGATATTTATATGCACGTAATGATACATTTGCTGTACATTTATATGTTTTGGAAATTAAGACTTAAATGGTAGCTATCCCCATTTTGTGTTTTAAAGTGTGGAGAGAAAACATGCACTTAGATATCAAGAAAAAAACCACTGAATTTTTTAACCTAAGATGAGAATTCTAGGTATTCATTATTTAACAAATGGAGTTAAAAACCATTCATTTATTTTTATATTGGACTTGGAGCAAAAAACTGAATTAATGATTCAATGAGTGTTATTCAATTCTTTGTAGTCTTGTTTTATTTTAAGTTCTTTGTATCTTTTTTACCTACGTTTATTGATAAATTATTAAAAGAGAGCTATCATAACTTTCAAAAGAAATGCACAGATATAAATTAAAGGGTAATATTAATTATGATTTAGCATTAATTTTCACACTCGGCATAATTTCATAGTATACTCACTATGTTTACCTTTTAAAAAATAGGTTAGCTTTCTAAATAATAAATCAGACTTATTATGCAAATTATATAAATAAGTACTGTTTTGTTCTGGTAAATAACTCAAGGGTTGTTTTTTTAATTTAATATGAAATTATCACTGAAAATGCAAATACAAGAGCATAATTTTAAAACTGTTCCATGATTGAACAAAACATTGGATTTTTGTTTAGAGACTCCTTGTCACTATAGGATATGAGAAATTCTCTTGTATCAACAATAAACCAATTTCACTCCATGATAATTGCATATCTTTTTGCTACATATTGTGACGTTATAAGCTGCTAATTTGTCTTTGAAAGTAATGACCGATTTAGACAAGTAGGGGTCTGGGCGCAAATAATAACTGGAACTCCTGCTAAAACAGCAATTTTAATCAAAAGTTGAGACATTGTTATTCAGTTTTTGCAGGTTACTAAGGCCATGTCCTTTTGTTATTTTAAAGAGGTGGCCGAAGCACAATCACCGTATTCAAGTCCCTGTATGCAAACAGTGATGTCATGAAATGTAATTTTTTTTTTTTTTTTGAATGAACTCATTTGATGAATCACTTACAAAAATTTTAGTTTTGTTCAAAAAATGCATCATGACTTTTTCCATTCATGCATTTAATTCTTTCTTGCTTTTTGAAATAGGTATTCATAGTCCTTCATGGGGCGAAGGGTGTGACAGAAACAAGGCAGTTGATTGGTTCTGATTATGAATGTATATCATTTCAAAAAGGATCGGTGGACACTTTTTTATTGAGGTAAATTCAAATAAATTCTTTTGTTTAACTTGATTTCTTTCATTATTTTTTGTACTTTCTTCATAAATTAATATTCAGTACAGATAACAAATTTCAGATACTTACTGTAGTTTTGCATGAAACTGTTATTACTTTTTTTCCTTTGTGAGAACAAGACCTCAGTTTATGATACAATTCCATATGATTTTATTCCAAAAATTCAAATTTTTTCAATTTTCCCACAACAGTAGGCTTGCCAGATTTTATGAAATGTTCAACCAGGACACCGGAATGCACCCCTCCTCCCAGTGTTGGGAGTATTCAAAAGGGTACATATCCCTACCTTGTTTTTAGAGAGTATTTCATTCTCATTGTTATAGTAGGGATAAATGGTAACTAATGAATCCAAACTAGGGGTAATAATAAATGACAGAAGCAGATAAGTTTAAACATTTTATTTCTTCAATGCTAATATTTATAAGCTACTTTAGTAAGAAGAGACACTTTGAATGAGGAATAAAAATTAGAACAATATTTTGGTTTTAATCTCGTGTCCCATCACCACAAAAAAGCTATAGAAATCTATGAGGATCCAATTAACTTGAATGAATGACAAAAAAGCAAATTTGAAAGTTAACAAATTAAGGGTGCCAGTACTTCAGAATGCACCTATCGTATGAGGCAGTGAGAAACAAAGGGATGTAAGTGGAAAAAATCGGCAATAACCTGCACAAATAGTAAGAAACCTCTCCTCTGTCTTCGGACAAGATAATAGTACTAGTATCCCTGGTAGGTACAGCATGATTTAGAAAAAAAAATTCCAAGAAAGCCTACCTAGGACGTTATCTTTAAACGTTTTTACTCAAAACTTGAAAATGTCCACTTACATCCCTTTGCTTCTCACTTCCTCAGAGCAACATTAAGACATCTAATCCCAAGAATAACACTAAGACATCCTACTGTTGCTCTTTCCATCATCAAAGATAAGCCAATTAGATGCCTCTAAAAATTAATGATAACCAAATCAGAAGCAATGCACAAAATTGTATACCTCATTTCATATAATAAGGGAAGGATCTAAATTTAAAATGTTGAAATTCTATTTACCTTTACCTGAACTGACCCTTCTTCATTCTGTACTTTATACATTTTCTGCAGTACTCAAGATAATCTGGGACCATTAATGAAGATTGAGGTGTGGCATAACAATTATGGACCTTCTCCATCTTGGTACTTGAATAACATTGTTATAAAAGATGTGAAAACAGGTAATTACTGTTCAGTTTTGTTTTGTGTATAGTATACAGTTTAAGTTAATGGCAGTTGCTATGTTGAAAACGGTTTGTTTTATTTAGGTTACTTGTAAAAATGATTTTATGTTGTAAAATTGATTCATATTATGTGATAAGGTAATTAACTGTTCTTTAAGTATTTGTTTGCTGGTGTTAATCATTTTATACAGTTCTAGCGGTATCTGCATGGCAATGCCCTAGCTAAGAATTTAAAGGATTTCCCATAAGTTGATAAAAATCAATCGTCAAGCCAGGCATAAAAGGCAGCTAGTAATAAACTTAAACTTTGAAGTATTTCTTTTTAAATGTGATATTCAAAGTTAATGGTTGGAAAGAAAGAAAATTTCCAACTATTACAGCTTTTTTCACTTGTTTATTGAATTTTTCAGAGGAGTATTATCATTTCAACTGTTACAACTGGCTTGCTGTTGAAAAAGATGATGGAAAAATTGAAAGAGAATTGCCAATCATGGAAAATTCGCTTACATTCAAACAGGTAAAAATAACTGTCCATTTTTTAATAAAATACTCTTCAAAAAATTGCTTTTATAATCAAATGTGCTTCCAGAGGAAAATGATTTTTTCTTCCTCTCTTTTTATAAAACATAATAATTTACATATTTATGTAATATAAAACTAAGTCAGGTTCATCACTTTTCATCTTTTGAGTGCTTGTCCAGTGACGAAATTAATTTTCACAATGTAGACTACATTTGTCAGAACCTTCGTGCTATGACTTTGATAATTCTCAAGGCCATAGATAATATTCACTTGCTTTCTTAATCCCTAACTGCTACCTCAGATGGTTTTGACAATCAATTTTTATTTCTGTTCCTTTATTATTTTAAAAAATTCTGAAACCAAGCTTTTTTCATCACAGAAAATGCTTGTGTTTTTCTTTAAATTTTTAAATCTTCTAGAAGTATATATAGTGTTGTTTATCAACATTGCCTTGAATTGATTTTTTAATTTAAGTTATTAAAATAATTATTTAGAAAGCTTGTATTGTGAATTCACACTCCAGGGTCCCTCGTACCTACCACTATACGTTGTTTAACCACTTGGGTAGGGAAGACCGCTGTTTCTGATCCAGACCAGGAGCCGAGCAACCCCTGATCCAGCACACCCAGTGGCATTGATTTGGAAAAGGGAGCTTGGGGAACTTTGTGGCCACAAACATATTTAACTTGCCCCAGTCATGATTAACAAACATAGAGGATTTTTGAGAGTCTGGCATTGAACATGGAACCCTCCAATTAAGAGTCTGATGCCTTACCGATCAGGCCACCAAGGCCGCATGCGTGACTCAAGGTTCTTTGAGAGCAGGGTTCGTACGCTCCTTCAAAACTCCTCCAATATTCCTTCATTTATGAAATTTTTTGAAGGGCCCTTCTAGCTCCTACAACTTGATTTTAACTTCTTCAAAACTCTTTCTTTTTTAGTTCAAGACTACGTAATCTTCCTCTGTGACCGTAACTTAAAATACTTCGATCAACAACAAACTTCGCCACAATGGTGATTTTAATGTAGTAACTTCATGCATTTATTTTTATTATTTTTTTTTTGTCGATTTATAAATTGATCATAGTTAATTCATAAAAGTTGAAGCTGAAAATTTTATTAGAAGACTAAGACATTTCATAAGTGAAGTAAAGCATGCTTAAATGGTGCTTAGCTATTTTTTCAAGTTTTATGATTGTTTTTCCCTCCACCACTCTCAGCAATAAAAGTCAGGTTGTCTAATCAGTGCTTAAATATTTAAAAATACATATGTAGCTGTACTATATTAAGTTATATGTTTAGTTAATCGCAGTTATGGCATTGTAAAAAGGCTCATCCACAAATGACATCATGCCTTAAGGAGGGGACGGGCTCATGAAATTGTGACAAGGGGAAGAGAGAGGATGACAAAAAGTGACATCACTTAGTTCTTGCAACAATATGTTTGTAATCAATATGACATGTGACAGGGGGAGGAGTTAGTGAAGTGTGACACTTTGTGATAAAGGGGGCAGAGGGTAAATATATTGAAAAAAAAAGTGTGATGTCACTTAATGACACTCCATTAATACTCCTTAAAAACTCCTCCAAATCTCCTTCATTTTATTTCTGAAATTGAGTACAAACTGGATAAACCCTGGAGAATTTTATCCTTAACACCTGCTTTCCCTAGGGTTTCAGACCTAGGAGAAGTATATTTTCACTCGACACAAATGGGTTTCTCACAGCTGTAAGCAATCACTTTTTGCACTGCTGTACAAGGGCGCCCATATGCAATATTTTAGGGGGGGGGGGGCTCAGATATTTTCTCCATGGTTTAGCAGGATATTTTCCCCATAGAAACCGATTTCAGTACAGATTACAGTTATTAAAATTTGACATTTTTAATAACTTATTAATTAATTGCTGGAAAAGAAATGTTTTTACATTTCTGCAAAGAAAAAAGTATTAAAACCAAGGAAGTTCTAATTACAAAGGGGGGGGGCTTGAGCCCTCTCTTGCCCCCCCTCCCCCATATGTGCCCCCTGCTGCTGTAGATTAACTTGCTACAGTTTTTATCAACCGCTCACAACTGCACGTAATTACATTTTACACTGCTGTAGATTAACGTGCTAGTTTTTATCAACCAATCTTTTCTCTTTTACGATGTTTTTTTCTCATCTTACAACACATGTTAACTGAGTGTGCTGAGCCAGCAAAAAGATGCGTCAGAGAATTCTTAAACTAGGGGCATGGTGCATTTTGTCAAATTGGAATGGTTTAGACTGTAGAAGGTAAGGTTGTAGGAAGGGCAGAAGGGGGCACAGCAAGGACACTGACAGGATAAACGCCTTAGCTCGTAACAGTCCTATAAGTGTGATTTTGACTCACCTTTTAGTTCCAGTAGATGAAACAAGTTTATCAAGCACAAGCACTACTCTTTAAAATCGGTGATATAGTCGCTGAAATACATATTGGTGAAGATTTAAAAAATATATAGATTTTTTTAAAGGTGTGTTGACTTTACCCAAATTAATTGTTGATGTAGCTTCAAATCTGAAAAAAAAAAATTGTTCTTTTATTGATAGCATAGTGCAATCATCTGGGAATTGAAATCCAAACCTTGTTTTTGTGTAATTTTTGGTTGAAATTAAGATCTGAAACGTTACTGAACTAGTCTTAAGTAGTGGATAAAACTCACTTTACCCTTCCTCTCAGAGGCAGGGAGAAACAGTATCTTCTGGCTCTAACCAATAAAAGGGGTCATTGTGCTTTGAATTGTCCACTTACTAAGAGCTGGAAATGTGACTCAAATTTGCTTTTCATGCAATACACTTTCTTTCCTTTGCTGAGTATATACTCGATTTCAGCAGCATCAATCAAAGCACCTTGCTGAATATCTGGGCACTTTCAAGAAGGCATGTTTGGACAATGGCCACAAATTTTGAAATATATTCAGAATAAATTAATGTTTTAACATTTTTGTTTTCCTTTAACTATGTGTATAATCTATGTATTTATGTTCTCTTTGGGAAATATTTCATTTTTTTAATATTTGAAGGTGCACTATTAGTTTTTTTCTATGTTATTAATCAATTGCTTCAATCGTTCTACATATTTTCCTTTCTGTAAACATATTGCTAAATTAATGTTTTAATCATACTTGTTTTCTTTTACTACAGATTTTGTACAGAAATATTGTTACCTTTATTTATGACTTCAATATGTGGAATGTTTTGTATTTTGAATCTCCAACATCTTATTTCACTTCTTGCCAGAGGCTTACTTGCTGTTTGTGTTCCTGTGTAAACATAGCTCTTTTATTGTGCATTTTTCAAAGAGACATACTTACAGAGGTATTACATTGAATATTTACTTTTTTTGTTAGTTATAACCATATATTATTTGAATTATTTTCTGGTGGGTGTAGTGTAGGCTGTAGAGGAGATATACTCAATGCATTTAATATCAAAAACAACAAAAGCCGTGCCCAAGTACATTGAATTTGCAAAGCTAATTGCTTCCCCCTGACCCCCCTAAGTGATGGGACTGCTATTATTCCAACTTTGAGGCCTTGATGGTTAATGTTTCTAGCTTTTCAAAATAATATTGTGTAATTAGATGTGTTTATTTATCGGAGTCTTTTGTGATATACTCGTTCTAAGTTCTTTCTTCCTTTGGTACTCCTTCTAAGTAGTATATTAAAGCTCTAGACTAGGAATTCTGAAGGTTAGCCACTGGCTACCAGAGTCACAAAAAAATGGTAGTCACTTTTGACTTTTTGTAACCTTTTTTTTTTAAACATATTCGGCGCAAAAAATAAATTACCTTAAGGGATTTTACTCTGAATTACTTTGCCAAAGTGGCGTCGACTGTTAGGTTGAACGTCTCATGATTGGAAGCATGCTGTCATAACACAATATACAGTATGATTTTTTACAAATAAAGAAACACATCGTTTCCACTTTTGCCCACTAAGACTTGATTTCTTGGTAGCCATTTTCAACGAAATGGTCGCCCTTTGGCGATTGTTAATCGCCAAATACACTTTATAGTACATCCAGTGGTGGTTCATGAGTCATTTTAATAGAGATTAGGGGTGTAGTTGAGAGGAATGTAGAGGGATTGGATTGCCCTACTTTTTGATTTTACATTGACATCTCACCACTTTTTTCTAATTTAAGATAATACCCCCCCCCCCCCTACATTTTATAATCTTATGCTCCTATCTGTAAAAGTACCTCCACCCTTTTTTTCTAGGACTGCACTATTGATTGAGAGTTACAAAACAAATTTGGAAAATTAAATATGAAGATGCAATATCATTTACAAATTATTATTTTTTTTTTTTTTTTTGAAGCAAACAAATCAGTAACGGTTTTACTAAATTGAAGTTTGTTATCTGATTCTTTCAATGAAAGCATGTCTAGAGCTTTAATCTGCTCTAATATTAGTGCTTGTGGAAAATAATGTTTCAACTACTTATGAGCATAAAAATTAAAACAGTGGAAAAGGAGGCAATGCATCTTAAACATACAATATTTTCCAATGAATTTTCTGTTAAGTAAAATTCCATTTGCAAATGATGATAATGTTAATTCTGCCAATATTCTCTGCAGCAAACAGTTTTCCTTCTACTCATTTGCAGTTCAATCTATTGATCTGTGTTGGTCTTATTTTTTGTATCATTTTGTTTTGTGGTTGCATCATGAATGGGAGAAGTTGAGAAGAATTTGAGCTGCAGCAGATCAAAAAGTTTTTAGAAACAAAAACAATTATTGCTTATGATCAACCATTTTGGCAGATACCCCCCCCCCCTTTTCTCCCCTTTTTTTCAACAATTCTATAACGTAGGAAAGGAGAGAAGTAAATATCATTAAGAGAACTCAGGTAAAATGGCACCCGAGTCTCAAAACTGCAAAAGATAAATAAATAAATAAATAATAGCAACAGTAATGTTTTTCCTGAAAATTGAAAAAAATATTTGATTATTATAATTTTTATATAGTATTACCAAACACTTATGTTTTACAGTTTTGAGACTGTATTGATTTACTTCTCTCCTTTCCTTCAAGAAAATAGATATTAGGATACCTTTGTACTGTGTTTTAATAGTTGCTGGATCTTAAAGTCAAAGAAATTTTTTAGGGGTTTTTATTACTTCTCTTAATATTTATTTTCAGCTTGACAAATATGACATTTTACACATGACCTGGGAAACTCTTATACTTTGTTTTTATGTATCGGCCGCTGCTGCTGTGCCACAACTGATTTACACTACCCTGTTTCGATTTTCCATGCCACCACCAGTGACTTTAGATCCAGAATTTAGCAACATATTTCACTCTTTGTCATTGGATAGTTTCAACTGCTGGCTGAAGAATAAATTGTCCAACTCAAGTTCCACTACTGATAGGTCATCAATGGAGGACTCAAACAGTTTATATAGCTCAGAGCGTAGTAGCAGTTTGTCTGTACCTGATGTTTTAGACGAAAGTTTCTCTTCAATTGAGAAAGATGCATTGGAATTTTCTGTTGCTTTCTCGGATGTCAGGTAACTTGATTTGATAAAATGCTATTTTATCTGTATATATTTTAATGTAAGGAATTATTAGATATCTTTTAATGAAGTATCAACTTTCTAGGAAAAAATTGTGCTTAGAAAAAATTAAATCATATCCACAACATGTACAAAAATGCCCAATTCCTGGAATAAAGTGCAAATATCTGCGAAAAAATGTCAAATGTCAGAAATGGAATGAGCAAGACTTGGACTGAGTTATATTGAATATTTCACTTGCGTAGTATGATTTTTTTTTTCTTTTGTGAAGAAAGGATCGAATATCTTCTTAATATATGATTTCAGAAAGTTCTACTTTTCCCCTTTCCTCTAACCAATGGGGATTTAATTTTTATAGTATTTTTTTTTCCTAACCTCGATTTTTCCGGCATGCTGGAAAGGACCAGACAAGTGTTATTGAAAATCTGGTGACCCCAAATTTTGCGGCATGCCGTACAATGCGGGATATCATGGTAATATTGTTCATTTATTATTAAAAATAACCAAAAAGTTATGCATTATTTTTTTTATGATGTATTAATACATCTTTCATATAAAAATGTAATATAATATTTCTTTTTTACTTGTAGTTTATCTTTCTAAAATTATTAGTAATGCAACAAATTTAAATCATAATAAAAGTGCCTAATCAAATATTAAACATAGCTCAGAAAGAAGAAAATATCTTATGACTGTAAGGACTAATGTATATTTTTTATTTCTGAGTCATTTAACTGTAAAAGTATCTAACAGAAGAAAAATGAGTAAAACAGCTAATGCTAAATTAACTCCATTGAAATTGATAGAAATCTAGAATGAAATATTAGATATAATTAATGAAAGAAACCATAATTAATAGTCTACATGATGTAGTTATAATGTTTGAAAATAAAGAGTAATTTGAGGATGCATTTATTATTTTGAAGGCTGTAGTTCGTGCTAGTTGAAAATACAGGCCGAGGAGTCAGTCACCTTTCTCACCTTTAGTCACCTTTTGAAAATTTGGTTACTTTTAGTCACCTTTTGCAACTTTTGTCACCTTTCTCACCTTTTTTGAAATGCATTTTAGGAATTTTTTTTTAGAATAATTAAATCTTTGAAAAGTATCTGAATGGTAGCTTTAACAGTGAACTTAATTTTTAAAATATCTTAAATATGTCCCCCCCGCCCCCTACCTTGTTGTTGTTTAAGAAAAATAGCTATGCTATCGGGAAATTGGGGAATTTTTTTATCGCTTGCAATTGCACCCTATGAGCAGAACCAGTCTTTCTATCCCTTCTACAGATCGACTTGTTCCTTATTTTCGGGAATGTACGTTAAAAGAAGCATGTTTATCCTATTATACTTTGAACTTTGATGAAATTACCAATGTCAAAGACAAAAAAGAACTGCAACGAACAATAAAATATTGGTCTGAAAGCCAATGTTGCATCACAACAAGGCATCTCAAAACTTTCTTCTTGGGCAAGGCAGTTGGTGAAATTTCGATTGAGAAGCTATGTGAAGCACTTACCGAGAGTAATTATCCATGAATAAATGTCTCATGCTTTCCTTTGGATGGTCCTTATGTTAATAAAAAGGTTTTTAGGTTGTTTGACCCTATTATCCTTGAGACACGAGAAAAAAGCCTAATAAATATTGGTACTTGCAGTATTCATACAATGCATGATGCGTATGTCAAAGCATTGCAGTATTTAGGTGAAGAAGCATCTGAACTTCTTCTTAGTACTTATAGCTATTTTGATGGTTGGCCTTCCCGTTAGGAGGACTTCGAAGAAGTGCAAGCTCAACTAAATACACCTCATCACAAGTTCCTGAAACACACAACTACCCATTGGCTTACTCTTGGACCTGCAGCAAACAGACTACTGGAACAGTGGGATGCTCTTCAGTATTATTTTTTTAAACATGTGCCTTTGAAAAAGAATTCAGCTATGCAATGCAGGTCATATAAAGCTGTTGCAAATGTTTTAAAAAGACCTTCTATAAAAACTGAGCTGCATTTTATCTTTTCATCTGCTGATTTGTTTATGCAGTTCACGAAACGCTTTCAATGCCAAGCGCCTATGATACACAAATTGTACCAAGAAATAGAGACCATTGTTCAAACTTTTATGGCTCGAGTTATAAAAGCCTCTGTCATAAAGAAAGTTGATTTTTCAAACGTAGACACGGATAAACTGTTTGCAGTTAGTAACAGACTACCTCTTGAAGATCTCGTTGTTAGTGGATAGGTGACAGATGAACTGTCAGAACTGAAAGAAAATGAAAAGGTTATGTTTTTAAGAGGTGTTAAAAAGTATTGTGTGACTGCATGCAAGTATGTAATAGAAAAAAGTTGCATATCAAACGGGTTACTGAAAAGTTTCAAATTTTTGGATCCAAAAGAGAGAAGTAAATCTAGTAGTTGTAAGGATTTGATAAAGATTACCAAAATCATGCCTTTTAATGTTCCACTCGATAGGTTGCAAGATGAATGGAAACTTTTGCAGCTGGAAAAAGATGATGAAGCATCCGAAAACAAAACCATTGATATCTACTGGCAGCAGCATATTTTAAAAAAGGACTCAACTTCCAATGTTCTAAAGTTTCCCAATGTTTTTAAGGTGATAAAAGCTTCACTTGCATTATCACATGGTAATGCTGACATTGAAAGACTATTTTTCATTTCAAAGCATCTTTTTGGTGAAAATAAGACAGCAAGGACTGAAAGATTTTCAAACAGCATACTTATAGTTAAAGACGCTGTAAAAGAATATCCTCATTTGCTTTCTTTACCAATTGGTCCAGAAATGATTAAATGTGCACAACAAGCACACGGAAATTACACAACATACATGGAGGAATGTAAAAGGAAAAAGGATTTGGAATTGAAACAGAAGCAAAAAGAAGAGCAAAAAAGAAAGGATTGTAAAGAAGAAACTAAAAAAATGGAAAAAAATTAAAACATCTATTCAAAGTGAAACTGTAGAAATCTTTACAAAAAGCATATAGGCTGTTTCGATAAAAGTCAGTAAAAAGAGATAATCCTTTTCTGTTTTTTGAGTTCTTAACAAATTGCTTTTGGTCACCTTTTAGTTACTTTTTTTGTCACCTTTGTTTTCAAATTTGTCACCTTTCTCACTTTTTTCAAAGGTCATCAGCAGTCCTCGGCCTGAAAATATTGGATATATATCAAAATATCGGATATTTTCGAACCCTGTTAAAACCTAATAAAGTTGATAATACATACTGCAAATAATATCAGATTATTTATTCATTAAAAATGTACTCAAAAAATGAGGAAACTGACCAAAAAAAGTATGCTTTTTTTCAAACAAATTTTAGTAATTAATTAGCACTTTCATTTATTTCTATTTCTGACCAGTGTTTAGTTGGAAAAAAATGTTTGGGCTCTGGGGAACTCACTTTGGAGTTTGGGGGTGTCTCACTAAAAGAAATAATGGTTTCAATCCGACTTACTATACATTTGCATTAAAAACCTAAACTTTGCCTTACATTTGCAATGAAAACCTAAATTTTGCAAGGAATTGAGTCTCCTTACTTACTAACTACAGCAGTAATTAACTTAAGTATTGTGCATTAACTTTTTTTTTTTTTAATTTTATCATGTAATTTCGTTTTATGGAGATTTAACCTCATAGAGTACTTTTTGTATATTTTTATGAATTAAAAGTTTCAATCACAAATTCTTTGCTCTGCGTCTTATCCTTTCAAAACCAGAACAATAGTAATGAGCGATTTTCCTCACCATTCTTTCCTCTTTTCACTTTTGTTTATTTAGTTCTAAACTTCTGAAAATCGTTGTATACTTATTGATATACTGTCCATGCCATTTCATTTAATCTGTATTTTATTTATTAGCGTGTACAACTTTTTGGTTTATTATGTTTCAAATTCATTTTTAATATTTTTCAGCGAGTCTGTTTCACCTTTGCAAAATATAAGTTCTACATGGCAAGTATGTGAAAGTTGGCTGAGAAAAAAACATAATGTGATAAGCAATTATGACCTAACTCCATCAGATGGACAGCTGTCTGGTACAGATAAACAAAATGATGATATTTTACTTGATGAATTCTCAATTGGAGACCCAGATAACCAAATGGAGGCAGTAGTTGAAAATATTGATGAAGTTAGTGCAGCAAGCAACTCTAATTTAACCACAGGTGTTAATTTCAACTATATAAAAAAATTTCTTTGTGTCTGTTTTTGAGCAATCACAATTGCTTATTGTTCTCACTGGACTGTTTTGATGTGCTGTCATTTTATTTTCCCGCCAGCACCCTCTGCAGCATCACCGTCAACCGGTTCCTCACGATGCTGCTCCTCTAGCGAAAACCGTCTCCAGGTTGCATCCATATGCTACACACATGCGCATACATACACAACTACACACACACATGCGCACACACAAATACATACACCCACATACACAAACACATACATACACACAAACAGACAGACACCTACACACAACTACCCATGCCCTCATGCCTACACACAGCTACACACACACTCGTCTCACTCATGACTGCACACAGACACAAACACATATGCCTACACACACATATACACATTCCCCACCACACACAAGCACTCATACACACAACTACCCATACGCTCATCATACCTGCACCCAGACACAAACACACATGCCTACACACTAGGGTGCACCTTATTTTTAAAGGTATGATTTTCTAACGGGGCACCCTCTCATTTTGTTCCTTTTGATGGAAAAAATTTTTTGATACCTCAGAAATTAAATTTGGACAATATTTAGAGGTTGCTACCACCGTTACAAAATAAGTCAAATCAAACTTTTTTTGCTTTTTTTTCCTGCATTGTATATTTCAATATTTATTATGTATGATTTCTTAATCATAAACTTTAATCAATGATAATTGATCTAAATATTGACATCAAGTTTATTTTACATTTTATTAAATCATGCTATTTAACTGTAACTGCAATCAACTCTCTACTTCTTATCCACAAGTTAGCTCATACGTCAATGTTTTCTTTCTTGACACGTGAATACTTATCAGTATTTTTTTTCCCGTGTAAATTCGTAAATTCATGTTCTGTTTAGTTGCTTACAATGTGAAATGTTATTTGCAGTTTAATATTTAAAATTTTAACTTTATTTAATTCTGGGTTTGGAGCTACAAGTTTTTAAATTCATCTTGGCGACAGCATCAAGTATCAACACAAGGAAACAAACATCTGTATGGCTAATAGGCCAAATGTCTGCCTCATTAAGCCATGTAAAACTTCCCTCAAAAAGGGAAACTATGAATTTGTTTTTCCGTTACAAACAAATTATGAAACAAAAAATTAGAATTGCTTGCCATTCAGCAACTTTAAATGTCATGAAAGTATGGGCTAAAGCTCGCAAACCAACAATATTAAAAAAACATGCGGTTAACAAAATAGAAAAACTCTTCCGAGAATGGGCAAATCTTAAAAAAAATAAAGAAAATAAGAAAAAGCGTTCTATTTCAACAATTGAAAGAGAAAATAGATGGAAATTTTCATTAGATGATTTGTTTGACATTGCTCATGCCAATGCTTTAAGCATGATTAGTATTGCAGAAGATAAAAAATTTCTTTTATCTCAACGTAAACCAGGACGCCAAGAAAAAATGGTTAACATTGATAGATTTTTAAGTAAAAAAGAGAAAGAACTTGAGAGAAAAGAAGAAATTTTGAGAAAAAAGATTTCTCGAGAAGAATCCGCAAAAGAAGCTCATGAAAGTGTAGCTGTTTTAGCCTCTTCTGAAAGTGAAAATGTTTCGACTGATTCTGAAGAACAAGAATTCACGATAGAAAAACTAAACGTTAAACGAGGCAGAAAAACGGTATTGAATAGCAAGTTGGCTGCAAGTCTGGATTTAGCGAAAGTTAGTGACCGAAATGCAGCACTAATTTTAACACCTGCAATACAAGTTTTGGGTTTAAACCCATTTGATTACAATGTTAATCCTTCCTCTATCGGGCGACAGCGAATCAAACACAGAAAAAAGATTGCTATCAGTTTAAAAAGAGAATTCAATCCGCAAGTTCCACTGTGTATTTCATT
Source organism: Uloborus diversus (assembly GCF_026930045.1). Classification (NCBI taxonomy): domain Eukaryota; kingdom Metazoa; phylum Arthropoda; class Arachnida; order Araneae; family Uloboridae; genus Uloborus; species Uloborus diversus. The sequence goes on from NC_072737.1 coordinate 138,942,322, forward strand.
GGGATGGAAAATTATTGGAAGATATCACGGGACACGAAAAGGTTGACAGGCTGCCTAATTTTAGTATCAGGAGAGGAAGTTCAACAGCTCCTTGGTGTTCTGAAGTTATCTTCAGGAAAAGGTAAAGTTATTTCTGAAAAGGTGTATGAAGCTGCTAAATCATGGGATATCTGTGATCGCATAAAATTCATGGTGTTTGATACAACATCAGTTAATACAGGGATGAAAAATGGTGCTTGTATTCTTTTTCAGAATATGATGGCAAAAGATTTATTGTGGTTTGCGTGCCGTCACCACATTTTAGAACTATTATTAGAAGCTGTAATAAAGTTGGCTACAGGTGTATCAAGTAGTCCTGAAATTTCTTTGTTCAAACGTTTCCAAAACAAGTGGCTTTGTATGGACAAAACAGAACATGACACAGTTCTGACTGATGATGTTCTTAAATTTGAAGTAGCCGATATATCAGGAGACATCTTAGAATTTGCTAAACTTCAGTTGAAGGAATTTCAACCTCGTGATGATTACCGTGAACTGTTAGAACTTTGCATTATATTTTTAGGTGGAGATGTTGATTCGCAAAAATCTTTTAAAGCACCTGGAGCACTGCATAGAGCAAGATGGATGGCTAAAGCAATTTATGCTTTAAAAATATGGATGTCTAAAAAGCAATTTAAATTAACAAAAAAGGAGGAATGCTCGATATTAGATGTTTGTTTGTTTATTATTCGTATATATATATAAAAGCTTGGTATAGAGCTGCCCATGCTCCATTTGCACCCAGACTTGATCTTGAGCTGGTGAAAGACATTTTAACTTATAAGAAGAAAAATGCAACCATTTCAACTGCTGCTTTAAGTAAGCTTACTCGACATCTTTGGTACTTGTCAGAAGAGAATGTTGCTCTTGCTTTCTTTAATGCCTATGTTTCTGAAGAGACCAAGTCCAAAATGGTCTCTGCTTTAAAGAAACCAAAAGGAACAAATATTTTAATGAAACGATATTCAATGAATGTTGCTGAAATAGTTGAATTCCAAGAGAAAAATTTAGAGGATTTTGTTTCTGAAAATACATTAAGATTTTTCTCGATAAGTGGCCTTTCTACAAGCTTTCTTGGAAGGGATGTTATGGAATGGCCTTCAGATGATAATTACCATTCTGCAAAAGCTTATGTAGCTCACATACAAGTAACCAATGATCTTGCAGAGCGTGGTGTAGCTTTAATTGAAGAATACAACAAGCTAAATACAAATAACGAAGAGGAGAAACAATTTTTACTGCTCATAGTTCAGCAATATAGACAGAAATACACGGGGAGAAAAAAGGCAACATTGGTGAATGCAAAAGAGTGAAAGCGGAAACCAATGATAGGACTGATAACCGAAGCTTCGTCTTTTTTTTTTTTCATTTGACATTTCAAGATTACATGCACACCCGGAAATAATGCTTGTAATCTTATTATGTGTAAAAGAAGTACATATTTATGCCTTGTTTCTTTACTAAGCAACCCAATTTCATATTAATTTAAGATATGCCAGTCAATAAAAAGTAATTAATTTTTACACAATTTTTCCCAATAAACGTAAGTTTAATCACTGGTAGCACCATTTAAATTTTATTCAAATTCCAAAAAAAATTTATATGTTTGTTTTTTCATCAAAAGGAAGCAATTAAAAGGGTGCCCCTTAAGAAATTAAAAAAATTTTTAAAATGTGCATTATAAGACGCACCCTACTACACACACATACACATATTCCTACACACAAACACACATACCCCCCCCCCACACACACACACCTAAACACACACGCCTGCACACACACACACACTGTTGATTGCGAAAAACATAATTTGAATTCAAGAGGTTGAAATTCAAATTATTATTTTTTTTTTTTTTGTTGTATGTGTTATGTGCATAAAACATAGTCAGTTGAAGTAGCTCAGTTTGTTAGGACTGTTTAGAGGCAGGGCTGTCAAGTCTGAGTCAGGCTGCTTTTGGGCTCAAGAAGTTGTAAGTTGTCAGAACCATGCCTACTCCATATATAGTCATTTTTGTTTTTAATTATTACCGACACCCCTCATAATTTTTTCTATTGACAACCAGTTGGTTTAATTACTTGTATAACTTGGCTTCTTTTCATATTGCAGGATATAGTTTACAATGTACTTTTTAAATTTCCTCTTATTTTTCATTTGTAAAATTAAAAAACAAATTGATTTTTTGAAAAGCTTTCATATGCATGATTAACATAAAAGCATTGAAGAGTAAACACAACATTTAAATGAAATATACCGCCAGCTCAGTCATTCCAGCCGAGGACTTCAGTTTCGTTCTTATTAGCACTCATCAGCCTGGCATAGGAAGTGACTGAGCTGGAGGGGGAAAACCTCTAAAGGAAGCTGAGAGTGCCAAACAAACTGGTAGCTAATATAGAACTAGCACTGACCAGACAAGTGACCGAAGCAATGGTTTGGTTCAACTCGAGGATTGAAGGCAAGGCATGGTATTTTCAGTAAGTTACCGCCCTATAGCAAGTAGGAATAACCACAAAACTGCAGTCCTCGTCTGGAATGACTGATCTGGCGGTGTATTTCATGTATTTCTGCCTTAGCCCTGGCTATAGGGCATTAACTTACTGAAAACAACATTTAAGTTTTCTTTCTCTTTGCTTATGTAAATGCGCACATACACAATATTACAGCACATCCCATACACCAATGCTTTTATCAACATTTCACCTATTGCATGAAATTCACCGCCAGCTCAGTCATTTGCAGCCGAGGACTGCAGTTTCATGCTTATTAGCACTCAACAGCTCAGCATAGGAAAGTGACTGAGCTGGAGATGGAAAACCTCTTAAAGAAGCCAAGAGTGCCAAACAAACTGGTAGCTAATATAGAATTAGCACAGACCAGACGAGTGACCGAAGCAATGGTTCGGTTCAACTTGAAGATTGAAGTTGAGTGCTAATAAGCACGAAACTGCAGTCCTCGGCTGGAAATGACTGAGCTGGCGTTGAATTTCATGCATTTCTGCTTTAGCCCTTGCTAATGGGCGGTAATTTACTGAATATTTCACCTATTGTTTTTATAAAAAATAAAATGACCACTTATGAAAAGAAAGTGGTTGCTCAATTAAAAGTGTCTCAGCTATTAGCTTCTAACTAAAAGTGTGAGTTCATAGATCTAAACCATGGGCTAAAACCCTTTTTTTTTTAAAGTTATATTTTTGGTACTAGATGTGCTAACCTCAGTTCTTAGATTTTAATGTAATAGGTACTGTTCCGTAAGTTACCACCTTATAGCCAGGGCTAAGGCAGAAATACTTGATTTTTCAAGTATTTCTAGTATGTTTCTGCCTTAGCCCTGGCTGTAGGGCGGTAACTTACTGAACATACCATGCCTTGCCTTGAATCTTCAAGTTGAACATAACCATTGCTTTGGTCACTCGTGTGGTCAGTCCTAATTCTATATTAGCTACCAGTTTGGCACTCTTGGCTTCCTTAAGAGGTTTTCCACCTCCAGCTCAGCCACTTTCTAAGCCGGGCTGATGAGTGCTAATAAGCACGAAACTACTGTCCTCGGCGGGAATTGACTGATCTGGCGGTGTATTTCTAGTAGGTACTAATTTAGAAAATTTTAGCTACATGAAATTATGAAAGTGCAAAATGAGTGTACTTTTTTTTTTCATGTATTAAATATCACTTAAGATACATTTGATTGAAGAGAAAGTTTTTATTTTTTCTTGATAGGTACTCAAGAGAAAAATAGTTTGCTTTGTGATTCTGTCCCACAAGATGAGTACTTAAATGCACAGTTCCTATTTCCCACTTTACCTTCATTCTTCTACTATGCTGCTTGGTGGATACTTGTTGGTAACACTCTAGCTTCTGCATTTGTTACCCTTCAATATTCCTCAAGGTAAAATTCGGTGAACATTATTTCATGATTGTGGCAGTGAGAAGCAAAGGGATGTAAGTGGACTATTTAAAGTTTTGAGAAAAATAAAATTGAAATTCACTTCATAGGTCGACTTTCAAATTTGATCCTGCTGTATAGCAGCATCGATCAGGGAAGGACACTAGTTCTATCTCTTGTCGGGAAGCAAGGGAGAGGTTCTCTAACCATTTGTACAGGTTATCTCAAAATTTTTAATTTTGATACTTGCTTCTTTTGATTCTCACCGACTCAATGTATGAAAATTTTGTTTAGTTTCAAATCTTTTTTTTTTTAATTAATTGATGAAAATGTATTCAGTATTGCCAGGAAACCAGTAAAAATCTGAGAATTTCAGTGAACAAGGAGAAAAAATGAAAAATCTCAAAACTTTTGCATTTGAACACTTGTAAAGGCACCACACTAATCATATTGAATAATTTTGCATTTAATGAATAAGCATCCCATCATAATGGGATTTATCAATTTATGCACTGAATCATCAACGTTTCTAAAATAAAATAAGCACCGAAAAAATCCTAAATTTCGAGCAGTTTTCTGTGCTGTTAGTTTACTTTTGAATTGTTATGTTGTTTGAATTGTATCATTTCGAAAATTTTATTGTTGTATGATTTAGACACCTCTGTATAAAATGGATGAAAGCTATAGGTTTTACCAATTTTCAGTAAAGATATATTGCTCAAATTTTCATTGTTAAACTGCACTATTTTTCATCTTAAAATACTTACAGCAGTGGCACAGAAAGGAGGGGGGTTGGGGGTGAAAACGCCCCCCAGAACCATTGGATTTAACATAATTGCAAATTCTAATACAGTAGCTTACGCATATGAAAGGGCTGTTTTGATCAAAAAGACCGCTTCAGAAAATATTTTTGATCAAAAAACGCCCCTAGAAGATATTTTTCATCAAAAAATCCCTCCAGAAGGTATTTTTCATCAAAAAAAAAAAAAAAACTCCGGAAGGTATTTTTTATCAAAAAGAAACCCTCTAGAAAGTACTTTTGATCAAAACTGCCTCCAGAAGGAATTTTTCCTCAAAAACCCCCTCCAGAAGGTATTTTTCTTCATAAAACCCCCTCCAGAAGGTATTTCTGGCTGCACTAGTAACTTACAGTAATACGTATTTGTTTCTTATGGGTTGAAACTGAAAATTTTTAAATCATTTTTATGCATTCCCATGTGAAAAGAAATCAACTGGTTTCATTACAGCAGTCATCTGAGTTTTATCTGAGTGAAATTTTTTCTGCCAACACAACTCCAAGAAATATATGAATAGTAATATTATTGTATTAAATGGAAAGGCAGCTTCCTTACTAGAATAAAATTAAATGTAGAAATAGAAGAGAAAAAATTCTTCTAAACAGGCTTATCACTGACTGTTACATTACGCAACAAAAACTATTTCTCATGATGCTTGAATCATCTCCAATGTGTTCTCAGTGCAAAGTAACAGATACAGTTAATCATCATATTCAACAATGCAGTAAATTTTGCAGGGCAAGAATCAATTTGATTAACATTATCCCTCCTGAGTTTTCTCATTTGACAACAGATTTTCTGGATTCACATCTTTTATCGCTGGATGGTGTTCCATTGGCAATTTCTTTGTTTTTTGTGTAACTTTGGCCTCTTTTGTATGTTATCTCCTCCGTCACCGTACAGCTCCATCTTTTGATGCAAATTAAAACTCTTAAAGTACAAAGGCGCATAAGTATACAGTCCTCTTTCAATATATGAGCTGAATGGCTCATCGATTAGAAGATAGAAGAAATGAGAACTTATTGATTCCAAATAAATTTACTTATGAATAGAGTGCTGAACATGGGACCATTCTTTGGAACATAGAACCAGTGGCATACTCAGCATGGGTGACACTCAGGGCGGTAATTTGTGATGTTACCCCCTCCCCCTACAAACGCTAAAAAGAAAACTTTAATGTTCTATGAAAACATGAAATACATACAATTTTCAGAAACAATTACATTTGTTTTATAACAAAATTTTAAGTGGGCTAATGCACAAAAGACAGATAAATGAACGCTTTTTATGTAACTTGCCCTAGACATAAATGTGCTTGCCGTTGAGAGGTCAAAGAAGTAAAGGTGTGTATGAAATTGATGGCTCTTAAATAATTACTTCAAATGTATCTCAAACACAGGGTAATATAATGGGATTCAGTTTTTTGGTATAAGAGGAAGTCGCTACTAGATTTAAGTATTGACTGAACCTAATCCTGCGTATAGTGTTCACTCAATGACGTGGGGTGGGGAGAATGAGGGTGTCAGGGGGTTTACCCCCCAGAAAATTTTAAAATTTGTTGTCTTAAAAACAGGGTTGGCTTTCTGCCGGCAGAAACTAGTTTTTGCCGTGCCAGTGGCAGAAACTGGTTATAACCGGTAAAAACCGGCAGAAACTGGCAATAACTTAAAAGTGTCTTTAAGAACTTTAACTTTACTTAACTTTTAAAGTAATTACTGAATGATATTTGTTTAAATAAACTGAGATATCAAACTTCATTTCATCATAGTAAAAAATAAAATCCTATGCTAATTCCCTCGATTTAGTTTCGAAAGGAAACTTTTCCACTGCAGATGGTTGTAACATTTGCATTAATCTAACAAAGGACAAAAATCATGGGTTCTTAGGCAAGAGGAGTGACACACAGAATTAAACAGGCATTACTGATAGTAATTTGCTCGCTTTATATGTTTCATCAAAATTGCTTGTGATTGAAATCATCATGTGCTTCAAGAAGAAAGTGTCAGAATTTTACTTGCGAATATTAACCTAATGTCACAGCTTTGCAAAACAAATTGGCCCCATTTCTCGAAACTTATTTTTCCAGTTAAATTTTTACCACTTTCCCAGTTATTAGATGGTGGACCAGTTTGAAAAAATATATAATAGATGAAAGTTTCACGAACATTGTTTGTTCCTTGATGCATTGCCTACTAACTCTTCTGTAGCAAGAATATTCTTAAGTTTCTTGTTTGTTCACATTAAATTGAGAAAACTGTTTGGATTTTTGAAACCACCTTTTCCAAGAGGCAACTGCAGGGTCCAAACAATGTAACATTTGTTGCAATGTAACAATTGATTGTGCTTTAGTTAGCAATTAATTATTTTTTCCATGTATTTTCCACTGTGTGTCAATAATTAATTTTCTTTTCATTTTGTGAGTTTTTGCCAGTTTCTGCCGCAAATGTGGCAGAAACTGGTTTTTGCCGTGCCGGTTCTAACCGGTTTCTACCAGTGGTTTTAACCGCCTTGGCAGAAACTTGCCAACCCTGCTTAAAAATGCATTTTAACTTCATATTTTTCAAAAACTTGCAATTCCTATTTAGGTATCACGCTCCAGATGGTGACATATGGTCACTGCATAGAACATAAAATATTTTTAAGCAAATAATCATGTTCATTAGATACTTATCCTTATTTTTATTTAACTAACATATCTTTGTTAATCTGTAACGTAAGAAACTTTTTGTGCCAAATTTTATTGAAAACTTGAAAAAAATTTTATTAGATTTTCAACATCGTTTTGCATTTATTGGCTTCAGTGTGTCTTCATTGCTGTGCTTTGCTCTTGTTTGATGATAACACCAATTTTGGTAAGTAGTTCTGAATTTTTAGCATGAGTCAAATTTGAAATGTTCATAATTTTCAATCTACATTATGTGTCAGAGCTACCAACTTGTAGGATTCGCCCATACAGTGGTGTAACTTTAATTGGATTGTACGAATAGTTGTTTATTTTGTATGTTATGCAGTAAAAGCTAGTCAAACATAAAAATAACTATAATTTAGTTAACTTTTCAGTTTTTTTAACAGTTTTATCAGCTTAAAAGAAACCATACCATTAACACACGCATTAAAAAGTACATGCGCTGCACTGTTGTGCTATTTCACAGTAATTTCTTTTTGTGTAATTTTAGTTTGTTGAAGTCAAAATAGTATTCATAACTATAAAAATTTGAAGGTCTTTTAGTCCTGGAGTAAGGTACATAATTTTGCCCTCTGTTTTGTATATGAAATCAATATTGCTCATATAATCTCTTTCCTTCCACAAACTGCTTAAAATGTTAAAGTAGGGGTCACAGTACCTTTCAAACATTTTTTTTAAATTTAAGTAAATTTTATATTTCTTTGAAACCGTAACATACATACCTATTTCTTAATCAATAATTTATTTTCAAAATTTTAAAATATTGCCTACTTTTTTTTAAAGTTCTAAAAATTGAAAAATTTTCAATTTTTTAAAATTTTTAAGGTTTTTTTTATTTTTGCACTAATTAAAAAAAGTTTTTTGCTAAACGATCACTATAATCATCTCTAAAAATCTGTGCATTCATTTGCTTATGAGTTTATTAGAAAATTTTCTGTGATTAATTATGTAAAAAATCAAAGTTTTTTTTTTTTAATTTGGTTTTTAAAAGTTTAACATGCTCTAAACATTTGAGTAATTTATAAAATGCTTATCCAATGCAATGTTTTGTCAAATATGTTATCCCCAATTGCAAAAAGTATAACTTTAAAATTGTATCTTTAATAGAAACAAAACCTTAGGGATTCTAATGACATGACAACACAAAAAAACGATCATTGAGAAAAAGCAATTTAAAGTTTTTCTTTTGCATAAGAACACATAGCAAGCATGGCCCAAAACCACGCATAACTTTTTAAACATTTGAACTAAAGCAATGAAACTTTTCCCCTGTGTTCAGAATAGTTTTTAGTTTTGGGGAAATAAGCGATAAAACATTTTTTGATCCTTTCATCATTTTTGAGATACTGTAACCCCTTAAAGTAAACTCTCTAATGCTCCTTAAAAATGGTCTGTTTTATTTTTATGTATATAGAAAGAAGTTTTTTGTTCTAATAGATTCATTACCTAAATATGTAAGTAAATTGTCCTAATTTTCAACTTTCCAGGTTGGAAGCTATGGCATGGCTTTTATTCTGTCTATTTTTTGAAATTTTGAATATGTGTCAAATTTTGTAATCTTATAATTTATTAGCCTTTATGACTCATCTGTGATAATGACTGTATCAGGAAAACTTGATTTTTGCTGCTTCAATAATTGCACGATTGGTCTTCTTTTTCACTCCCCTTCCCCCCCCCCCCAGTTGGGCAACCCTGTGAACCAAACAAGCTAAATCATTGTAAAGTGCAATTACATCATGACAAACAAGGAACTTGACGGGCTCAACAATACTCCTTGTATTACAAAGTATTTATGAGGGAAACAGTATTTTGAAGTCATAAAATGATAGAAATTTTAGGACATCCATATTTTATTCGTAAAAGCTTTTTTTTTCTTTCTTTTTTTTAAAAAAAGTTATCAGTCTTGTTTATGTTTTGTCCGTCATAGTATGCTGAATGCTATGGGTGAATGGGTGGTCTATGTCGAAGAATATGATTATAACAGCTAAGAAACAAAGAGAAAAAAGTTAAGGATTTGAACTTGTATGATTGAGTTCACAGAAAGACTTTGCAAGCCCGTAGTTGGATTACTTTTATTTGATATTAAAGATTACCCAGCTAAGAATTCATTGCCCGAAATGAGAAATTTTTTGCAAGTCATTTTTTCGTTTATTTGCTATTTTTTCTAAAGAACAACAATGCAAATTTCCACTGTAAAAGCAGTTTCATTAAATTTTTGGTTCAATTACCCTAAAAATTCATACCTAACTTCATGATGTTACTCCTAATGTAGTTGCTGTTATGTGCCATCGAATATTCAGAATGCATTATTTCCAAAAAGCGTCCGCACTTTTTGGTCACAACTCAAGCCCCTCAATCAGGGGAGACAGGAGGAGACAATTGCCCTCCCCCCAGCTTTAAGCAATTAATGTATTTACATATATGTGGGTATGGTTTTTGTTGTTTTTCGACAGAACATACACTGAGTATATGTCCTTTGACCCCTCCTTTCCTTGGAAAAATTTGAAAGGCCATACCTGCCAGTATTGTTCGTATGGATGTATATATTGTGTATTCGATTATGTTTCTGTTGTACTTTGTGATATATAGAACTAATTTTTTCTCCCTATTTTTAATATTTCAGATTTTTTTGATGGTGTTCATATATTCCATAAAATGCCATTATCTATCCAAAGTACAAGTACCTCGTTCTTCTGAAGATTCCAGTAGCAATAAAGCGCAAAGTTGGTATTTTGGAAGTCAACCAAGTTTTGCTAGAATGGAGTATTTCAAGAAATACTTGAGACCACCAAGGGAGCAAATTTTGGAACAGTTTAGGAGATATTGCATTAAAGAAAAAATAATGTTTTCTTTCTACAGGTTGGCATTTTTAGTATAATTTATTTTATTTTACTTGTTTTCAATTGTATTTATTGGCCAACTGCAGCCATGTGAAAAGACCTTCTTTGCATTTCGATGTTGTACATGATAAGCTTACACAGAACTAAGCATGCTTTAAAAAAATTCCAAAGCCTGTATACTTGTTTTTGAAATTATTAAGCTTTGTGAAAAGTCAAATTGATGCTTAGCTAAACTGAAAATAAATGTTGTTGTTGTCTTGTGCCAGTCAATCTGGCAAAGTTGGGGTGCTCTGCTGTTACATTTTCCCAACTGTATCGTAATTGGGTGCAACGTCCAACTTTTCTTAAGAAAGATATTAATGTATTAGAAAGGGTTCAAAGGCGGGCTACAAGGCTAATAAATGGACTTTCTCATTTAGACTACGATTCCAGGCTTAGAATACTAAAAATATACAGTATTGAGCAAAGAAGAGACCGAGGGGACATGATTCAGTTGTATAAATTTATTAAAATGAAAAATGTTATGGGGCTAAAGTTTAGCACTGAAAACAGGACAAGGGGTCATTGTTTCAAGCTATTTAAATCTCAGGCTAACTTGGATATTAGGAAAAATAATTAATTTAGCAGGGTAGTGGAACCTTGGAACAGCTTACCGGAAGAGGTGGTAATGAGCAAGGGAGTAGACAGTTTTAAGAGGGCCATTGATCTTCACTGGGGATTGTAAATTGACTAGGACCAGCCTAGCTGGGCCCAGAGCCTGTTGCTGGTCGTCACTTTTGTATTTGTATTTCCACATTACACACCTGCCATAAGAACACGTTTATAGGATAGGCAACCATATACAACACAACACATTTGCACAAAGTAAGAGCAAAGACAGGAGAGAGAAAAGACCATATATCCAGGGAGTGCCGGGATTTCAACTAATGACCTTCTCATGACAGTCAGACTTCTCTGATCACTATACAAGGTGACTGACACTGGAATTAAATGAATAAGTGTGACAATTAAAGCCCCGATGTAAATTATGTTTTTGTAAAAATTTTGTTTCAGAATAAGCAAGCCATTAAATATGCTAATGTATATGAGGCTATGAGAAGCAAAGGGATGTACGTGAGAATAAAAATTTCGAGATAACCTGTACAAATGGTGAGAGAACCTCTCCTCTGTTTTGGAGCAAGAGATAGAATTAGTTCAGTTGGACCCCGATTTAACGAACCTTTATTTAACGAATTTCGCGATTTAGCGAATTTTTATTTTCCTCCAACTAAAATGAAAGCAAAATTCCAAATTTAACGAATAATAGACTTCAAATGAAAAAATCATTTGAACTGCCAAAAAAAATATTTTTTTTTTGTCCATTTCAGTTAGGAAATATCTGATTGTTTTTCAAAAGACATATCCATATTGTCCAAAGCAGAAAAACAGTTTTATTGGAATCTGCTATTTTCAAAGGATGAGGGGTCAACCAATGAATAGCGATTCTGATGCAGAAAGCCGTAATGAAACTCCCCTTAAAACTGTTACTTTTTCAAATGCCTTACATGGCCTGGAAATTAAAACCGTATCTCATGCTTCATGCAGCAGGTTGTAAATTGGCACAGTGTTTTCTACTCTCCATAAAGTCGAAAGAGAACCATTTCAAGCCGAGTATCAAGGAAATAGTCAAACATCTATTATTCAGATCTTTAAAATTTCAAATTAACTAGTGTGTAATAATTTGTGGAAGGCTGAACAAAAAATTTACGCTTTCTTCCTTTAGATATTTATGCGCTATTGCTTATTAGGACTTATAGATAAAATAAGTCTAAATGCTATTTTTTTCCACACCCTGATATTACAAATAACCCCGATTTAATGTACAAAAGTTTGTCCCAATGAATTCGTTAAATCGGGGTCCGACTTTATTTCTAATAAGTGCTACTGTACGGCAGGATTTACAAAACAATTTCAATGAAAGCCTACCTTGGAACTGAACTTCAAATACTTTTTTCTTAAAACTTTAAAAAATCCACTTCCATCCCTTTGCTTCTCACTGCCACATGTATGTATTTTTATCATAATTTGTGTAGAATTTCAAACATACATGCTTTCAGTTTGTGTTTCTCTGACTGGCCCGGATCTGCATACCCGCAGACCGCGCAGTGCGGGGGGGGGGGGGGATAATAAGGAAAGTAACATTCTGATTGCGTCTGCTTGTTGATAATAACAAGAGTTATTTCTTTTTATGTCAATGATTATTAAATCATCAAGTAAGTCTCTGCCAGTTAAAACAATTGCTCGGTGCATTAGGAGCAAGAGCGACCCTCCCTCTTTTTAAATTGCCATGATAAGACTTCTTACTGTGGGGTAATTTTTTACTAATTTCTTGCTTGTACTTGTAAGTGTTGATGTTGTCCATTTTTGATTAACGTTTTTCAAAAATAGAGTTTTCAACTCTTTTTTATAGCGAAACTTCACAGTTTTTGTTCATTTTTGTCCTACTGCTGTTCCTGATGTTGCCTGAAGATACAAATGAGCGGTATCAACATCGAAGAGCAATTCAAAATGCATTTTCAAAGTATGGGCATTATTAATTTTAAAAAATGCTTATTTATCAAATTTTTAAAAAGAGAATAATATCCAATCATATTTTTTCTAGGCCAAAGAATTTCTTTTGGAAACATGCACATCATTCCAAAGAAGCAGTTTGGAACTGGCTTGAAAAAGACTTTTTGAATGGCTTTTATGGATCTACAGATTCCTTTTATGATGATCAAGAGTATGGTATAGAATTTTCGACAAGCTCAAGACTAGTTGGAACTAGCATCTTAAAATATTACAACAGTTCTTCTAGTTGTGGTGCTCTGTGTTCTAGTGTCTTTGGTGATGGTCAACATGTTCGCAATGATAGCCATAGACACAATTTTCATGAAGAAAAGTTGCTGGATGGCAGTTATGGCCAATACTTCATTTCAAGGTCATCCAACTTGAGTAGTGTTAAATTTGATGGCATGGATCAAATTCAAAATCTCGTAAATTGGTTAAACCTACCATCTGTGGCAGCTTCCATAGAGTTCATGCTTTTTAATCCAGTTTTTTCGTTACTTACGTCTGTTTCATTTTTGTTAGAAGCATCCCCGCAAGGAACGATCACAATGCATCTCGATACACCATCAGTAAAATTAAGTGACATTACAAACACTTCGTACCATTTAAAATTTATAGTTCTTCTAATTTATTTTTATGTGACTGCATTTAAGTGCAAAAATCATTTGTGGAAAATTCTTAAAAACAAGTCAGAGTACCAAAAGGACAAGTGGAATTTTCATGAATGCACATTTTTGGGTACTTCAATTCTGTATATCGTTTTCTATGTTTGTTACTTACTTGAATTTAATCACACTGTTAATAAGCTCAAAGTAACGCAACTCGAGTTGAACATTGACATCGAAAGAATCATTTACTTTGAAACGGCGATCAGATCATTTAATGCCATTCTGGTATTTTTACATTTAATTCGCTCGTTTAAGATCTTGTGCTTTAGTTCAAGGTTGCAAAGAATACTGAAGAAATTGAGCTGTTCTTGGAGGGAAATTTGTACGCTATTTTTCGTATTGTTAGTGCTTACTTTCATTTTAAATATAGTTGCTAAACAATGTGCATTCATGGACACTATTTCTCCTCACCCTTTGCTCATTTGCCTCAAGAGCATTGATTCGCTGTTTCCGGATCACAGCAGGAGTGAAATTTTGCATTCTGAAAGCATCATTCGTAGAAGTTTATATTTCTTCATATCGTTATTTATACTCATCATCCATGTTTATTTGTTTTCATTCATAAGATCTGTTTTGATTACGTACCGTGGCGCAAAGATGCAAAGCTATGAAAAAATCCGCATTAAAGACAGTGTGCAGATGATCAAGAGAAGATGTCTCCAGCATTTTCAACCGCATACTCCTCAAATTGTGGATGAGGCTGATTTCGAACTTCCTGTAGACTTTTTGTTAATGAAATTGGAAAGGATTGCTGACATATTGGTTGCAAAAGCTGATGTTCTCTTTCCTAATCAAGATGAAAGCTACAAGAACGAGATTTGTGACACTTTTATTACCGAAATTTTGGAAGATTTCACAATGCCTTGTGTGCAAGAGACGGAAATGCCTCTAAAATCTGAAACTGATGAAAAGAAAGATCTAGATATTATTTTTCAAGACTGTGGTGCTTTAAATATTGAAAAAGTGCAATGTAGATTAATAGCTACAATGCCTAGGCAAAGTAAACCGAAACCACGAGCATATTTGCCTACAAGTTTTCACTCTTCACTCAATTCTGAAAGACGATTTAAAAATAATTCGGGAACGATTGATGTTTCTGTTTTCTCACAACATAAAATCAGAAAAACCTATCCACTTTTTCATATTGATTCAGATTCATCATCTCAAACTTCTTCAGACCAGAAGAAAAACTCTTTTAATAATTGCTCAATCAGAAAAACAAAATCACGAGGTAAAGGAAAAAGTGATGTATTGGATGTTTTTTGTGATAGCACATAAGATGTGCCAGTTGTTTTTAACTTTATTTTTATGTCATTAAATTGATTTTTTTTTACTGGAATTGTTATTTCATTGTATTTTTAGAGATTTATCAATTGTCTATAGCTCTGCACTTCTCAACCAGTGGCAGACCAACACCAGTTCATGAAAAAATTTGACCATTCCACAGAGACTTTTGCTCGTCCATGTTATAAAATTTCCTTGATGGAAAAAAGAAGGAAGAAAAGGAAAACACCATAGTATAATAATATTATCCTACACGACATCTTTTTGATTAATTTTTGTTCTTTTCTGTGATTTTTCAGCAACATTGATTACTTACGTATAATTATTACAGTTACTACTTATCTTATTAACATATAAATAATTTTTGTAGCAGTACTTTGTCACCAAGTAAAGTTTTAATATAATAGTTATTCATTCACTTACTATTATTAGAATTTTTTAAAAAAGAAAAAAAATGTTTCCACAAGTATTTGCAGTTTTCAAGTGATAAGTTATTATTTATTTATTTTTAAATTTATTCATTTTATTTTATTAATTTTGTTTTTATTTTAATTTTTTTTGCAAAAAATAAAAAGAAGAAAAACATTACTAGTCAGCGAATTGTTTTCAAAATCTATTGCCAGTCCGCAGGTCGAAAAATGTTGAGACACACTGGTGTAGCTTGCACAATTACATTACATTCATTTAGGGTAAGTTTGAACCATGTGGGTGAAGGTGAACTTTG
The DNA here is from genome assembly GCF_026930045.1 of Uloborus diversus. Classification (NCBI taxonomy): domain Eukaryota; kingdom Metazoa; phylum Arthropoda; class Arachnida; order Araneae; family Uloboridae; genus Uloborus; species Uloborus diversus. Next base: position 138,957,828 of record NC_072737.1, read on the forward strand.
CTGTTTTGTTGTTAGTATATTTGACTTCAAAAGAAATTTTAGAAAGTTCAATGCAACATTCTACTGCCAAGGTTAAAGTTAGAACTTTCTTCTTTTTATTTTACAAAGTCAGTCAGCAACACTTAAAACTAATTTATTATACAGTCAATTCCCGATAACTCGAATATTCCTTAACTCGAAGTTTTTATCAAGTCTCAACCCCTTTGTCTTTTATTGTATGCTGATTATTCTCCATATCTCAAAGATAACTTCCTTTAACTCTAAGTTTTTTTCAAACATGACTTGAAATTTTTTTCGAAGGAATGAAAAAAAGAAAGAAAGAAACACAAGTGACTATGAGAGAAAAATTCATTCACCTTCACTTGCAATTCCTGCTCATTTAGATTTCTAAAGCAAGGAGAACACCTGTTGAGCCAATGTGCAATAAAGGAGTTACACGTGCGGAAATGAGTATAACTTGTTGTCTTTTGTTGTACTGTACTGTTTACTCCTAGACATGTTGCTGGACAAAGAATCTGCTTTTAAGCTGTCAACTCAACTGATTGTACCTTTATTCAAATGCTGACCTAAGTTAGGACCCCCTTCATTCTTTAGTTCGATCATTTGCTGATAAGTTCCTGAGAGTGAGAGAGAGATTTGTCTTTATTATTAAAGATGTCTAAGAGAAAGCTAAAAACCTTAAATTTAGAAAGTAAAGTAAATCTTATTTACGATATTGAAAGGAATCTAACAATCAAAAAGAAATATTCTTCAAAAGCGGCACTAATCCATGAATCCAAATTAAACGAATGAAGATGTGCACCTTTCCTGAAGTAGAATCAGCTCAATACAAGTGGTTCCAGCAATATCAAAACCAAGACCATTCCATTCCTATACCTCTACACATGCTATAAGGAACTAATTCTAAAAATAATTCTAATTATAAATTTGTGGTGCAAAAAATCCTAAATTTACTGGGCTGTTAGGCTTAACGATGTTTTTTAATTTTTTTCCTGGTGATTTTAGTTTTTTTTATTTTTTACAATTCAAAGGAAATGAATGAACCTTATGGGTATTTTTCGTGGGCTTTCAAATGGCGCTATAATCAAAGTGGTTGGATAATTATTTCGGTTACAAAGAGTCAAGTAATGCCATTTTCCGGTCCTAAAATCAAAATTCGAACGGTTCGGTTCTTTTTTGGCGTTTGAACACCCCCCCCCCCTTCCGCCTACGTTCCAACTCGGGCGCCCAAGTACCTCCCTGCGAAATTTGGTCCAGATCCGACGAAAACTGGATTTGTATACACACACATATGAAGAGCAAACATTCAAACAGTGTTTTCTCCAAAAATGAAAAAAAAATGAGTTAGTGATTTTTCTTTGAACTCAACATTAAATGGTACAAAAATATGCTATTGTTTTCAACCAAAACATATTTTTTCCCATTATAAACCTATTTATAAAATTCAGGTTTCATTCAAAAAGTGTTTCCTCCAGAGCCAGTTTCCAGTCAAACAGTGATTCCTCCAGTCAACCAATCAGAGCTGTTCTTACTGATCACGTGACTCAGCTATTTCCCAATGTGTCTAGTGTTTCAGAGGTTATGTTATTGTTTGCTTGGTGCTATGTTGGTTTGTTTGTTTATTTTAGAGCGGTGTGCTTTTACCTAAATTTTTATTATTAATTTAGGGATGGAAGAAATAATAGATGCACATTGTGAAAAGTGTTGTCTTACAATCTCTTCCTCTTAGCCATGGAATATCAGTTGAAAAGAAAAGAGACGTAGACAAACTTTTAAACTTAATGTATGGCGAAGAGTGGCAAAATCAACCTGATTTTAATTGGTACAAAGACATTATTTATAATTTACCTGCACGCAATGATGAAACGGAGGAAGTAGTGTGCGATTGTTTGGATGAGGATTATGCAGGACAATTTTTTTTCACATATAAATTTCTAGCTTTATTTTATAACAATCAGTTTTATTATGTCATTAATTAGTTTTATTCCATTAAAAAATGTAATCGTAGCAATTTAAGTTACTATCTTTTTCATTCAAAAAGTGTTTTATCCACATTGTAAACATTCAAAACACGTTTCCTCCTTTGAGTTCGGTCAAAACACGATTTCTCCAAATTTCAAATGCATTTTTCTAATTCATTTTAAGTTTATTAGGTAAAGTACGCCTACAAGTCTTACTAGTAATCAGTAATACAACTAAAAAAATGATAATTGGGGTCTAATACGAGTTTTTTTTAAATATATTAGTTTTTTGTGTTTCCTGAAAAACTGTATCCGAAGGAGAAAACATGGTTTGAATGTTTGCTCCTCATATATGTATATTCTCTGTTATATGGATTTTCACTTTTATTTGAAGTGATTACTTTGAACTAAGACTTCATTTGAGTAAATTTTCGCTGTCAAAGCTGGTCTCAAAATTCAGGACAGTTTAGTAAACTCATAATTTAAGCTCTTAAGCACTTTTTGCACGTTTAAACTTCCAATTTTTGTGTGAAAGTGTCCAAAGTTTTAGTGCTTAATTTTTGAACTCTATTAGAACTAATATTATGTCATCTAATTTATAGTTGATAAAAACAACCAGTTTCATTATTTCCAAGTAACTTTTTCTGGTTGTCAACAGTGGCGGCGCTAGGCGTCGGCGACGTCGGCAACTGCCGACGGCCTCGCGCAGATAGGGCCTCGCAAAATTCTTAGAAGTAAATTCTCAGAAGTTTTAAGATATTTCCATGTTTTCGATTGAAGCTCTCATTAAGTATAACAGACGCAAAAGTAATCAAAATAGTGCGTGCAGGAGAGACTGCACAGAATCAGCCTTAGCAAAGGTTTGGCCCAATTCTGTCGAGGCCTGAATTAAAAATATTCATTGGCAACAGCTAATTGATCAGCTAACTCTATTCCTCCGCCCCTTTCTTTTTTCTCTTCTTTTCAGTTCTTTTCTTTTTTCTTTTGTTTCCTAAGTTCATCTAAAAGTAAGAAAATATCCAAAATGCTGCTCCTCCGAACTCTTCCCCCTCCACACACACACACACACACCGAAAGCATTATGGAGCAACTGAAATTTTGTTTCCAGATCTTAAACTTCGCGATATTTCCAGCTTAAAGCTCCCAAATGCTCAACAACGTCGAAAATCGCTTAAAATTGCGTTTTTTTAGCTTGAATTTCAAAAATTACCGAGCGTAATATTACAAAATATGGCAATACAATCGCATTTTTAAGGATTAAATTTCAGAAAATATTCGGGCAAGGGTCCCCATATCGCCTTTCTTTTATGTCATAAGCAATTAGGCTTTTTAAACTTCATTAACAGAAAGTTCAAGTGGAATGGCTCCTGAATATAAAATATTCCTTAGTTTTTAGGACCATAATTTTCAAAAATTTTCGAGGGATCTCCCTTCCTTCCGGTAAAATCTTCAAAGTTTGTCTAAAATTCCGTTTTTGAAACTTCAATTTCGAGAATTTGCAGGAAATTGATTTTGACTTTTTTTTTTTTTAAAGAATCGATCTGGGACAGTCTCTGACCCTAAAGTCAATAAATATGGCCTATAATTGCATTTTTAAGGCTTCAATTTCTAGAAATTTCCACCGAGACCCCCTGTACCTTTTTTACCTTAACATCAGCCAAGAAAGCCCAAAATGGCGTTTTTAAACTACAAATTTCGAAATCTTTCCGGGGGAGAACCCCCAGACCCCCCTTTCTATCAGGTAATTTTTCCCACAGTCAAAGTGCCGGCTCCTCCCCCCACCACGAAAAAAACTTCTTTTTGACTGTGCTACTAATCACGAAATGTTTTTGTCCCAGCAATTAAGTGAATTGGGAACCCTAAGTGCCAATAGTTAGTACAAAAACTAATTCTATGAATTCAATTATTTGTCTCACAATATTTTATGATTAAAAGGGCCTCGCAAAACTGCATCGCCGACGTTTACTTTTGCTCTCGCGCCGACTTTTTCTGCTTAATGTCTTCCTCACATAACTGTGCCCTTAATATTTTGTTTTGCTCCTTAATATAGCGCAACTTGAGACACCTGCATACTGCAGATTCACTTCAGGATTATCTTCGCCAACATATGCTACATCTGATTTTTGTTTCTCACAATGCCAACAAACTCAAAATTTAGAACTTAGATTACGATTTGTTATCAACATGTTAAGTCAGTTTTGTGTTACGATTTGTTATCAACATGTTAAGTCAGTTTTGTGTACAGATAAGTTGACCACATCTGATATAGAATATCAGTTCTATCGTACAGTTTTGTTTGTGTACATTTCACTCCCGCCAAAAATCCTTTAACACGAGGAACCTTAACAGTAATTCTGGAATTAATAATTTCATAAACTATTTTCCCTAAATTGGGAGCAATATTTGGTAAGTAGATGAATCTCCCCTCGCCAACCCCCCCTCCACCCTGCGACATATCCTCACGTTAAGCTAAATGTGCCGTTCATATTTGCCGTTTCGATTTAAAACTTGAGCTGAGCAAAGTCTCATAAATTGTTGTTAAAAATGCTCTGTCAAACTGGCCGGTTTTAGATCATCGTTTTGATATGTTTCTGACCCCATATCGCAATCAGCATTGAACTGTTATCGCCCTCTCTTGCAGGGGCCAGTGGCGGCGCGAGAGCAAAAGTAAACGTCGGCGATGCAGTTTTGCGAGGCCCTTTTAATCATAAAATATTGTGAGACAAATAATTGAATTCATAGAATTAGTTTTTGTACTAACTATTGGCACTTAGGGTTCCCAATTCACTTAATTGCTGGGACAAAAACATTTCGTGATTAGTAGCACAGTCAAAAAGAAGTTTTTTTCGTGGTGGGGGGAGGAGCCGGCACTTTGACTGTGGGAAAAATTACCTGATAGAAAGGGGGGTCTGGGGGTTCTCCCCCGGAAAGATTTCGAAATTTGTAGTTTAAAAACGCCATTTTGGGCTTTCTTGGCTGATGTTAAGGTAAAAAAGGTACAGGGGGTCTCGGTGGAAATTTCTAGAAATTGAAGCCTTAAAAATGCAATTATAGGCCATATTTATTGACTTTAGGGTCAGAGACTGTCCCAGATCGATTCTTTAAAAAAAAAAAAAAAGTCAAAATCAATTTCCTGCAAATTCTCGAAATTGAAGTTTCAAAAACGGAATTTTAGACAAACTTTGAAGATTTTACCGGAAGGAAGGGAGATCCCTCGAAAATTTTTGAAAATTATGGTCCTAAAAACTAAGGAATATTTTATATTCAGGAGCCATTCCACTTGAACTTTCTGTTAATGAAGTTTAAAAAGCCTAATTGCTTATGACATAAAAGAAAGGCGATATGGGGACCCTTGCCCGAATATTTTCTGAAATTTAATCCTTAAAAATGCGATTGTATTGCCATATTTTGTAATATTACGCTCGGTAATTTTTGAAATTCAAGCTAAAAAAACGCAATTTTAAGCGATTTTCGACGTTGTTGAGCATTTGGGAGCTTTAAGCTGGAAATATCGCGAAGTTTAAGATCTGGAAACAAAATTTCAGTTGCTCCATAATGCTTTCGGTGTGTGTGTGTGTGTGGAGGGGGAAGAGTTCGGAGGAGCAGCATTTTGGATATTTTCTTACTTTTAGATGAACTTAGGAAACAAAAGAAAAAAGAAAAGAACTGAAAAGAAGAGAAAAAAGAAAGGGGCGGAGGAATAGAGTTAGCTGATCAATTAGCTGTTGCCAATGAATATTTTTAATTCAGGCCTCGACAGAATTGGGCCAAACCTTTGCTAAGGCTGATTCTGTGCAGTCTCTCCTGCACGCACTATTTTGATTACTTTTGCGTCTGTTATACTTAATGAGAGCTTCAATCGAAAACATGGAAATATCTTAAAACTTCTGAGAATTTACTTCTAAGAATTTTGCGAGGCCCTATCTGCGCGAGGCCGTCGGCAGTTGCCGACGTCGCCGACGCCTAGCGCCGCCACTGCCAGGGGCGGACTGGCCACGTGTGAGATGTGGAAAATTCCACATGGGCCGTCCTTAACTCGGGCCGTTTTCTGTGCATTCAATGTGTACGTGCCGTTTTCCTCAATTTTATTTAAAAAAAAAAGTTTTTAGCTTGGCCGGCCGTTCTTGTGTCGAGGGCTGCAGCCAGAACTGCTCTTTTTTTGGGGGCGGGGAGGAGGGAGAGGAGAACGGCTGATCCTTTTTCAATGGTCACTCTCAGGACGTTAGTCTGTTCTTGCCTATAACTATTACCGTATCTTGTTACGTAGGGAAAACGAAACAATGTCTTTGTTGGGTGGTCTTCATCCGAAGCGAAGCCTTCAGGGTCCGTGGGTGTCTCTCGTATCGGTTCGGGATTGATGTTTCCTGGAATTCTGGTAAGGAGTTTTATTGGGGGTGGGGATCTTTTTTTGTGGCCATCTGAGACGGTCTGAGACTGTCTGGGAAAAGATTACATTGAACCTTTTTCAAATAAAATAAGAGAAAGGCGCCATCCTAAGAATGGAATGAATAGGAGCAAAACGTCTGCTAAAAAGCTTTTTTTTTTTTACCTTTTCATCCTTCGTTTTTTTTTTCTTTTTCTTCTGTTTCCCAGCACTTTGCAATAGATAGATCCAGGACTTTCTCAACCAATTAGATAATTTTGAGAACTCCACAATTTTGTCTCCGAGGAAAAAAACGAGTCATTTGTTATACACCGTGTTGACTGCTCAATGGGATTGCATGTGTTTTAAATTCAAGGGTGACAAATTTTTTTAGGTAAGTTTAATATTTTTAATCATCATGTGTTTTTAATTTTTTTGTCATCAGCACTTTAAATAATAAGAACTTGAACTGTCAGTTATAATTATAACAAATTGACGGTGTTACACAAAAATGGGACCCACCAAGCAGTACTTTTGAGTAAATTGAGTTCTAAACTGAACTTCATAGATGGCATATTAATAGAAATCGTCTTTGTAGTGTATCAGTTTATCTGCCAACCTATGTGAATAACTCATTATTTTTTTGGAAATTTTTTTTGGATAACTCATTTTTGTATAACACCGTCCAATTCATCTATTTTCGTTTAGCAAAGATAAAATTTATAAAAGTACAAACAGTATAAATATTTAAAGCAGTGATTTCCAATATTTTTTTATCCGTCGCCCCCTTACTTTTTTCCTTGAAAAGATCAAATTTTACAGGAACGTAAAATCGATATTAGGTATTTTTTGCATACAGTGAAACCTGTGTAAGTTGACCACTCGAGGTGAAGTACTTTGGTGGTCAACTTATAAAGGGCAGTAATGATTTTTTGAAATATTTTTTGTCATTTCTCGCACCGTGTATTCATTTTTCGAGGAATTCACTCTTATTACTCTTTCTGTTCAACTAACTTTCATTGTTTAACATTATTGAAAGTGAAACCATAATTAAAAATACTGTTCAAATAGTTTTATTATTTTTTCCGTGTTTTAAACTATATTAGACGCCGTAGTTTTAGAAATTCCATATGTGCCAGCTAATTTTCTCTGGCTTTCTCCTTTTTGAATTCATTTTAATATTTCATACTTTTTACTAATTTCAAGTTCAAAACTTTCTTTTTGAAGCCTCTTTATGTAACACTTACTGTAATAATCGGTATCTTGAGTTTAAATTTCAAGGTAAAAATCTTACCATTTTCCGATTCTTTCTGGGCGTTTGCATCTTTTGACTTCATGGAGAGTTACTAAAATTGACTAAAAAAATCACAGTACTATCAAACTAAAAAAAATTCAATATATTAACAATATTTACAAATTCAAAGAACAAGCTTTGCAAATCGGACTGTATTAAAAAATCATTTTCGTTGTTCTAACGATTCTATTTATTTTTTATCTCAATCAGTTCACTTCAAATCAGAAAAGCAGTGAGCGAAAGGAAAAGTTCAAAAAATAAAAGTTCAAGGCTAACCTTGATCGCGACATCCTCCCACCTTGAGCTCTTCACCTATGAAGAACTCAATCTGCTGTGGAGCCTAGTCTCTTGGGTTCTTTTACTATTCGTCCACTTCGCGTTACCACTGGTTCCTGGTTCTTCCGAGTAGTGGCTTTATCTCTCAAAAGTGTACCTTCATCGTTTTCTTTTATTTCTAAACTGTACACACGTTGCACAGGACGTGTGACAACTCCGGACTTATTTTTTTTTTTTTCGCATTCTTCATCTCCTGTACACTTAGATTTGCTTTTTGTTTAGAATTTTTAGACTTCGAATTCAAGTAGAACCTATAAATCCATCCAAAGATTCTAATGAGTCTCGGATAATTTGAGTATCTGTGAAACATATCTTCGCTTTCCACATTGACTTGGGTATTTATCACAGCACTCCTTCGCTTTTCTCGAGAAATTTCTTCATCATTGAAAACCAAATCAAATTGTGGCCATTCGTCTTCATTCTTCTTTAAACGAATTGAATTCTCCCACCATTTCATTTTCAGCAACTGTTTAGCTGGGTAGCTCCTGGAACGAAGGTCGTCAGGATTCTCAACTCTTTTTGCTTCTTCAGAGTCTACTTGATGAGAAGAAAGCGACTGGTTAGCTCGGCCTTCTTGCTCAGGATCAGAGATGGGTAAACTTTCATCTAAATGCTCAGGATCAGAGATGGGTAAATTTTCATCTAAATGCTCGGGATCAGAGATGGGTAAATTTTCATCTAAATGCTCAACACTGGCATCATTTTCGTGCTCAACAGATGTAACTATTTTCTCTTTAGAAGGTGTATCCTTTTCTTTATCTTCTTAATCATCTATACTTTCTTCTTTCTCATCTGTTTCTGTTTTAGTGTCCATCAATTCTTCGACAGGAGTAACAGGTTTTGCACTATCTTCTGAAGCATCCACTTCACTTGATTGCACGTCATCAACTTCCACCGGATCTTCATTAGTGGTCTTTTTTGCTTCATTTTCATCTTTTTCAGGTTCAGAGTCATCTTTTATTTCTTTTTCTTCCATGTCTTTTTTAGCGATCGGACCAGTAATAGCTACTGCATCTAAGTTCCACATTTCTGGAATGATAAAATCTTTCATAAATAAATTTGTTACCACCATTGTAGAATTATCATCATGATCGTCAAATGGCATTTTCCCCATCAAGGTCCATCCAAGATGTGTTCCGACAGCTACGAGTCCACACTATGACTTTTCCAGTGAGAAGCTTACCTGCTACATCAGCTCCAATTAATAAATCTATGTCTTCAGATTCTGTTTCTTTTGGAATCAATTGATCTGTCAAAATTATATTTCTTTTATTCAATTCTTGCGCACATGGATCTAACTTCAAAGTTGGTATTTTAGAACATATTTTTTCTTGGTCAAGTACCTCAAAATTGCAGTGATATTCTTTGTTAATACTGCTGATTAATACTCTGTGTCGGTAATGTTTTTCTATGTGTTCTTTACCACCAAACAAATTATGTATAACTTTCTCTTCTTTAAGACGATCATATTGCATTTCTTCAGCGACTCGTTTGCTCAGATATGACCGTTGGGAGCCAGAATCAATAAGACATCTCACGATCTTTCCTCCCTTGTTGCCTCGTAATCTGACGTACAAAGTCTGTAACATAATGTTGGGACTACAAGTGCGGTTATTTAGCACTGTGTCATTGATAGCATTTTGACCGTCATTCTCTTTCAGCACGTCTGTTTTCACTTTATCGCGCTCTTGGTTTTTATTTTCGTTGCACATTATAGTTGAATGTTTTCCATTACATCGCTCACAATTAATTCTTACTTTACACGTTCGAGTTCTATGACCCACTTTAAGGCAGCAAAAACAACAGCCCTTTTTCATTAATATCTTCTTTCTATCATCTAAATTCATTTTCAGCACATATCGGCAAGCAGATGATTCATGATTTTTCTTCTCACAAAATACACACGTGTTCGAATTCGTGGAACCAAAAAATCCGACTGCAGTTGGAATTTTCTCTTCTTCCCTTCTACTCGGGCGAGGTGGTGAGGAATGTTTCTTCATTCGCTTCGAATCGAAGTTGAAACTTTCTTTCGCTAAGGAAATTCTTTCTTCCCCTTCAACCTCTGTTTTCAAAAAATTCATTAGAGAGGTCAATTTATTTAATTCTTTAGTATTTTCATTTTTTAAAGTCATGCTTCTTTCCCATATTCTAATAATATCTTCTGGTAAACAACTTTCAACTAATGGATACAAAATCGAAGCGTATTTATCGGAAGTAACACCCAGGGAATTTAATGCTCGGATATGTGATTCTATTTTATCATATAATTTGGCCAGGTGCATCTTCTTTTGACCCATTGAATTTGTCAGCACTAGACTCAATAATTCTCTTATATAAACTTCAATAAGCAAGTCTTCCCTACCAAATCTGGCAGTTAAACATTCAATTGCTTGTTCGTAATTTTCCGCAGATGTGGGAAACGAATCAACGAGTTCCCTGGCACGGGAGCCTTCTACAGTAGCTTGAGTTAAATAAATAAATTTATCTTCAGGTGCTATATTTACGTCTTCATGAATTTTTCTGAACTGACCCCAAAAACCGAGCCACTCCTTAATATCCCCATTAAATTTTTTCAACTCCACTCGCGGTAACTTAAATCGGCGTTTATTTAACTCCGTTTCAGTCACAACAGTTGAAATTTCATTATTAGTACTGCGCAGCATTTTTTCGGCTTTCGTTCTAAGTCGTATGAATTTTTCTTTGTACGACTCATACACATTATATTCAACATCAAAATTCTCTTGAGCACAATCAGAATCATTAGCTAATATTTCATGAATTTCTTTTTCTTTCATATCAAGTGCACACCATTTCTCACTCAACTGGTTAATTAAGACTTCTATTTCATCATGACTACAATCTGTAGTTTTTAAGTACTCTTCCAGTTGGTTAGCGATTCTCGAAAAACCACTTCGTAATGGAGTGCGTAATTTCTTCAAACTCTCCATCATTTGTATTAAGAAAAAAAAACTATCTTTATCAAATACTATTAGTTTCCTTAACTTAATTCAATATAATTGCAAACGCCCACCCGGGGGCGCCAAAAAATGTAATAATCGGTATCTTGAGTTTAAATTTCAAGGTAAAAATCTTACCATTTTCCGATTCTTTCTGGGCGTTTGCATCTTTTGACTTCATGGAGAGTTACTAAAATTGACTAAAAAAATCACAGTACTATCAAACTAAAAAAAATTCAATATATTAACAATATTTACAAATTCAAAGAACAAGCTTTGCAAATCGGACTGTATTAAAAAATCATTTTCGTTGTTCTAACGATTCTATTTATTTTTTATCTCAATCAGTTCACTTCAAATCAGAAAAGCAGTGAGCGAAAGGAAAAGTTCAAAAAATAAAAGTTCAAGGCTAACCTTGATCGCGACACTTACAGCCCAAAGAGCAACAAGATCGACTCTCTCAGTTCATAAAGGCAAAATTAAAATGTCCTATATCTTAATCCCTTGCACTCGAAATAAGCCAGAAGGGCTCTTTAGCAAGCCCATATCTGCGTACCCGCAGTGCGGGGGGGGGGGGGTGCTCACTTCCTCAAGGGGGCTGACGGCCCTAGAAATTGAAGGAAAAAAACTAGCATTGAGACTTATTAACTTTACAAATAGACACTGTGCCACTAGGGAGATGCCCTACCCATTTAGTTGCAGAGGGCCCAAAATGTACAGATACACGGGTCTTAGCGCAATTCCAGAATTGCCACAACCTATTGCAACTGAAAGAAAACACTTTGTACTTTTCTACTGACACCTATTTTTACTGAACAAAGTACAAAAAACTATCTCAAATAGAACAACAAATGAAAAACAAGTTTGGAGAATAAAGAGCAGCATAAGCTTTATGCTGCTGTTTAGTTAGTAAATTGCTAGTCCGTCATCAAAGCATTAAAAACATTCTTGGAAAGCTATCAAATAATAATACAATAATAATAAATTAATAAATAATAAAATAAAATAATTTACTGAAGAAAGTTTAAAAAAAAAAAAAAAACCAAGTGATAAACTTACAAAGGTTTTTTTTTTACAATGCTCCAAACCAAATTTGGCGTACATTAGTGGTCAAGATAGACAGGTGGTCAAGTTACAGAAGTTTTCCTTCATTATATAAGATAGGACTAATTCCGTTCCTGACAAAAGAGGTCAACATAGACAGGTGGTCAACTTACAAGGGTGGTCAACTCTACAGGTTTTACTGTACTTAATTTAAAGCCTAAATACTGTACGAATTTTATCCAATTATTGTTACACACATTTTTTATGTTTTTTTTTTCAAGAGTAATTAATTTTTGAAGGGAGATAATAAACTAAGATTATTAATGTACTTCTCAAAGACAGCAGAACATTTTTCTCTCCCCCCCCCCCTTTTTTTCGGTATGAAATTTAGGATTTGGAAGAATTAAAAACTTGTGCAGTTTAAACTTGAAGAAAAAAAAAAAAAAGAAGAGAGAAGGGTTTGTTCCGGTATCCAGAACCTGCCCTGAGTACAATTCGTATGGTTGTCCAAGATATGAGGATGTGCATGGCCTTCCTGAACTTAATTCATTTCTTTTTTACACTCATGATTTTTTGTTTAACCCTTTCTCAAGAAAATTTAGAAGCTCTCATGTTGATGTCTGTAGAGAAGGACATTTTAAATCAAATAGATTCAGAGGATACCATTGATGCTGTTGCTCAACAAAGTAGACTTTTTTTTGTAAGAAAGATTAATGTTGTAGAAATGTGTTTTTTTTCTTCCGATTTCTTTTATTTTTATCTTTAGTACCAAGTAGTCTTTAACGGATATTCCTAATCTATTACTTTTAAGGACAAAAATATAAGTTACATGCTTTGAAAGAAATGTTTTGATAAAATTAAAAAGGAATGTTGAAAAATTTAAGTAATTATTATGTCTTAAATACTGTAAAATTTTGTTTCCCTATCTTTTAAAGGGATACACTTAGTTATAGAAGAAAAAAAAAATAGGTTCTTTAACCATATTTTAAGTATTTAATAATATTTCATCAAATAATCTTTATTTTTGAAGTTTTTTTTCCTGTTAACTGATTTGTAATGTTTGTTTATAGATTTTTACTTTCTTCTATATCTAATATATAGAAGAAAGTATTGGATTCGTGCAAATTTTCGAATTTCGAATTTTGACGGATTCGTACGTTTTGAGGTGTGCTGAGTCCATTTCGACCATTTTTGGAAAATGTCTGTCTGTCTGTGTGTGTGTGTGTGTGTATGTATGTGTGTGTGTATGTATGTGTGTGTGTATGTATGTATGTGTGTGTGTATGTATGTGTGTCACGTCTGTGTGTGACCAGTTTTTTGTGGCCGCTCTACAACAAAAACTACCGCATGAAATCGAACGAAATTTTGTACACATATGTGCCCCTATGTGAACTTGTGCCCATTAGTTTTTGGCGCGAATTCCTCCAAGGGGGGTGGAGCAATGGGACGTTTTTCGAGTTACGCGTGCTTGCTATTCCTCAGGAAGTAACTGGCGGAATCAAACAAAATTTGGTCCGTATGTTGGTATTAACAGGAACAGGTGCTGATTCAATTTTGGTGTCAATAACTCAAACGGGGGTTGAGCTATAGAACGTTTTTTGTCGTCGATTGTGACTGCTGTATCTCAAGAAATAATGAACGGAATGAAAGAAAAATTTATCGGCAAGTAGCCCTTAGTGGGTATAAGAACTGATTTTATTTTTGTGTCAACAGCTAAAAAGGGGGTAGCGCAATCACCCGTTCTTTTTTTCCATTTTGAGTGCCCTATCTCAAGAAGTAATGCTACGTTCTGGTTGAAATTTGGAATATATGTGAATCCATATGTAAACAGGCTCTGGTTTAATTTTGACGCCGATCGCTCCAAGAGGTGTTGATTTTTTTTTTTTTTTTTTTGCGAATAAAAATATTTTTATTAATGCAACAATAAGAAAGATAAATCGTAATAGATTGTCGTCTGCGTATTTCTCGTGATTTTAATTGTATGGAAATGATAGGAAATATATTATCTCAATGATTTAAAATTTTTAACTGTTGCCATCTTATGTTTGTTAACAAATAAAATATTTGTAATTAATTCAAGCAAGGCTTTTAAAATAACTTTCAATTTTCGCTCTTTGCTTTGCTTTTGCAATAATTCAGACATTGGGATGGTCGTCAAGTTTTTGCATGTGTAATTTTGTTTTTGTTAGGAATATTGCTTCCTCGTCAAGCATGGGGAGGGATCAGAAAAAGGAAAAATATAGAAGAAAGTTTCGTGATGGCCACAACATACTAGTTTCTTTCTTAGCTAGATTGATAAGTGTGATTGCTTTAAGTGTTTTTGCCCATTTTAATCATAAATAATGTATCTATTTTTACTTATATTTTTAATGTTACAATCTTAAAAGCAAATCTAAAATTTCCGAATCTGAAATGCAGTATTCCCAGAAACTTAGTTTTTAATTTATTAGTAGCACTACCATATTGCAACTAGTACGAAAAGTACATTTTTAAAAATCTTATCATCATATACTTTTCAATTTTAATGTTATTATTCAGTGTCAAATTGATAAATGCAATGTTTAAATTCGTTAAATAGTATACTTTCAAATTTCGGATAAAATTTTTCCGGATAAAATGATAAGATTTAGCACTAATTTGAAATTTACAAAGTAATTATTAGATTTTTCAGTTCGACGAAATTAGGGCCTTGTATGAAAACATTTTCACTGATTCTTGAAGAGTAATATTAATTTTGTCATTTTTAGTTTATTACTCTTGAGTAACTTTTTTCAAATATTATTTCGTTTTCATTAATTTCGTTTAATTTATGTCATTAAAAAGGTTTAAATCGGACCATTTCTGTGTTGTGCTTTCTTTCGTTACTCGATTATTATTTATTTTCAGCAAGCATGTAAACTCGTACAATAGAAGTATAAATAGTTATATTTTTGGTTTAAGCGGTTAAGTTTCACTTTGTTGAACATCTTCGTAGGTTAAACTCTAGTTGAACATATTTACTTACGAAAAAGAATACGCACATCTTATTGCTTTTCCCAATGCATTTCTTCGTTTTCACTTTAAATCTTGGAAGCTGATAAATAAATTGTTCTTACTTGAAAACGTTGTGTCAGTGGAATATTATTATTAAAGGCAAGTTAATATGTAGCATAGGCCACACATATACCATAAAGCACAAGCGCTGCCAGAACTTGCTTTCTGTGGAGAGGGGAGGGGAGTTTGGTCATAACCATCTTTACATGCATATAAATTACCGTATTAAAATTATTGGCAATATAAATCTACGTTAAAACCAAGGGCCTTGGGAGGAGACCGCAATCCCCCCACCCCAAGTGTATATCCCATGATTTTCACTTTAGTTCTTAGAACCTGACAAATAAATCCCACCAAAAACATTCTGTAAAAAACTAGCCAAGTCTCGATGGAGCTGCTTGTTTATCTCTAAAAAGTAGTGAAATCTAGACAAAGTCATGACAAGTCTAAGGTTCCTTACTGCGATTTCTTTATTATTATAGTTAATG
The DNA here is from genome assembly GCF_026930045.1 of Uloborus diversus. Taxonomy (NCBI): domain Eukaryota; kingdom Metazoa; phylum Arthropoda; class Arachnida; order Araneae; family Uloboridae; genus Uloborus; species Uloborus diversus. The sequence goes on from NC_072737.1 coordinate 138,973,304, forward strand.
TTGTGTGACTTGGCCGTTAAACATTCTTTATACGTTAGTGGGTACAAGTCAATTTTGTTTACACGTTTTCCAAGTGGCAATTTTCCCTCGTCAATGGGTAGCGGTTCTGGCGACAGACTGGTGCAATGGTGTCATGGAGCACCTGGTTTTGTACCCTTGTGTACCCTTTAACGGCCAAGTCACACAACATTAACTATAATAATAAAGAAATCGCAGTAAGGAACCTTAGACTTGTCATGACTTTGTCTAGATTTCACTACTTTTTAGAGATAAACAAGCAGCTCCATCGAGATTTGGCTAGTTTTTTACAGAATGTTTTTGGTGGGATTTCACTTCTTTTTGTAGAAACATTTAATTTGTGTAATGTTCGAGTAGACTAAAGTTAGGCTAGATTAAGTTAGAAGATGGTGTCCCACAACGCTGGACTTTTGCAATGACAGTCGATTTTTTTATGTACCGATAGTAGAAGGGGGCATTACCATATCTCTAATACACCTAAGGGTTCTTCATTAGATACTTCAGCTTTCGATTTTTGACATCAAATGAAGCGGCCCGCCAAGTTGAATATTTTTTGTAAAGATTGTATGTCGATCTCTTATAGTTTGGTTGGGCTCTTGTGTTTTCTAATCAGGGTCACTCCAGATCTTCAATTAGCCTAGTTTTTATAGTTTTCCCTTTATGTGGTCATCAAACCCTAACTCTGTACCAAATTTCACCTCTCTGAGTTTATGGGAAGTACTAGTTCTATTTTGATGATCGTGAGTGAGGGTCATAAATGCGAAACTTTGCTTTCGCTTAACTTCGGAACTAAATGACCTACAGACTTGAAATTTCGAATTTTAAGTATGTGATTATAGCTTACTGGATGACGAAAATTTCTGCGTTCTAGTCTCATCAGAAGGTTCTCAAATAGGGGCCTGGGCGAAATGGTTCCAGTAAAGGATGGTACGGCAGTGTTTGCTTCGCGCTCGACTTGGCGGGGGCATTGCCGTACCCCCAAATTTCACTCACTAGATAACATTTTGAGAGATACCTTTGAAAATCAGTTTTCTCACTGAGACAAATGGCGACTTTTTCGGGCGACATTCGTTTTTTTTTTTTTTTTTGTAGATTAATTCGGGCTTATCCGATATTTCCGATCAGTTCTCACTGTCTCATGATCTGTGATGTATTCATTCTGAACGGATATATTACGTTTGGTTTACATGAAAATTTTCATTAGTTTGAATACGTACAATACAATTTTAAGAAAAGACTTTTTAAAAAAAAAGAGTTTTTTCTGAAGGGTAAATAGTACCGCTCATGGCCATATGAGGTAGTGAGAAGCAAGGGATGCAAGAGGAAAATTTGAAAATTTGGAGGTAACCAGTACAAATGGTAGGTGGACCCCTCCTCTGTCTTGGGGCAAGAGATAGTACCAGCAGCCCTGGTAGGTGCCGCTGTACAGCATGATTTAGAAAAAATTCAATGAAAGCCTACCTAGGATGTAATCTTTATACGAATTTTACTCAAAACTTGAAAATGTCTGCTTACACACCTTTGCTTCTTACTGCCTCAAATGTATTACGTTTTGTTTTAAAAAAGATTTTTATTCACTTTTACATAAACGAAATACTCTTAAATGCGGATTTTCAAAGAAGCCACACAGTTTTCACAGTGGTTTTTTTATTGCGTAGAGCAATTTAAGCTTGCAAATATTTTTGAGAAAGTTAGATCCTTGAAATATCATCTGTATATTATGGGCGTTTGCTGTATGCTTAGTTTAAATCAATCTGCCCACTAGTTCGCTTGAAATGAAAAGTTAAATAAGGATTTCTGAAAAAAAAAAAAAAAAAATTCTAGGTATTTCAGCGGGATTGAGAAAGGTGAGGGCTGCTGGAGGAACCTTTTTTTTTTTTTTTTTTTTGTTGAAAAAACACACTAGAAACTTTTTAGGTTTGGAAAACTACAGCCAAACGTTTTTGGATGGGGCCGGCATGAATTTTTTTTCCACATTAAAAGTTTAGGGCCAGTCCGCCCCTGCTCTCTTGTGTCGAAGTGTTTCTGTTTGCGTTATTATCGTGATCGCCAGGGCCTGGATTACCGCACAGGCCGCCTGGGCCTATCTTGACGGGCACCAAATTACTCAAAGAATTATGCATAGCATTACAACTACGCGAAAAATACATGTATTTTTTTTATTAATAATTAAAAAAACAACTTTTTGTTGGAAAAAAACTTACTTATAGGATAATTTTTATTAATTCTACCAGTAGCGAGTTTACCATGTCACAATTATGAGATGCCTAAAAGGGCATTCATGAATACACATGATAAATGATTTATATAATTCTGTGATAGACAAAGAGCCCCCAAAAATCAGTCTTCAAGGGGTCTCGAAATTATTGTGGGCCTAGAGGACCTCACTTTTAGTTAGTCGGGCCCTGGCGCTCGTTGCAAATTAACAACGCTAACATTAATAATTGCTGAATGTCATCCTTCCATACTGTTTTTTTTTTTTTTTTTTTTTTAACAGAAATCATATTGAAACAGCGTTTAAAAATGACTAGCTACGTCGCCCACCTCCGAAAATAAAAGTTATGTCTAGTGACGCGTATTCAACAATCAGGCTTGAACAAAAAAACAAAAAAATCAGTAAAATGTTGCGGCAGATTTCGGAAAAATAACCAAAAAGTAAACATTTTAAATCCCCCGATTACAGAAGAAGCCCTTAAAACAAAACCCAGAATTTTATTTACTCATATTTGAGACAAAAAAAAAGGCAACGGATCTTTTGTCTCAATGGTTTTCTTCATCCGCTATAAATTTTAATAAAAGCATTGTTGCGGAAAGTTGAGATGAAACACTGAATAATAATTTGAATGGAGGAAAGCCTTCGAAAAATAGGGATTTTATGTCGAAACCTAAATGTCATCTTACTAATATTATATATGCGAAAGTTTGTCTGTATGGATGGATGTATGGATGTATGGATGGATGTATGGATGTTTGTTACTCTTTCACGCAAAAACTACTGAACGGATTTTGATGAAACTTTACAATAATATAGCTTATGCATCAGAATAACACATAGGGTAGTTTTCGTCCCGTTATGGGGGGCAAAACCCCCTTAGGGGGGCAATAAAACACAATTTTTGTATAAATTCTCTAACATTGGGATGAAAAAATACTTGCACATATTTACATTATATGTCCATCGAAAGCTCTGATTTTTCTGCTGAAGATGACACCTGTTCGAAATTTCTAAGTAGAATAAAAAACGAGTTATGAGCTTTTTAGATCCATGTTCGAAGGCTTTCCTCAACTCAATACAGTATTTAGTGTATCATCTCAACTCCCTGTCGATAGCGACAATTGTTGTATTGTTGACTTTCTTTGCTTTTCGTGATTGTTCAAGGCTTTTCTCAAGTCAAATCTTGAAGTAAGATTTTTGCACAAGATTGGCAAATAATACATGATTTGGCTGATGATTTTCCATTTAAACGGAACTTTAAAGTAATTAATGGTTTTTATTATTATTTATGCTAATTGAACACTTACTCATTATCCAAACAACCAGCAGATCGCCAAAATTTTTGCAGAAAGATTTCCGTAGCTGATGCATTTGGCAGTTTTTTCAACGTTGCTGTTTTTGAAGCCGAAGACTACGTCATAATGTTTCTGTAACCATGTAAAGAAAATATCGCCAATCAAAGAATTTTCAAAAGACTTTTTTTACTGTGTTAAATAATCCAGCAACTAAATTAGGCAAATCCATAAACAGCACAAAAACTTTCATTAATTTTCCTTTTTGCACAATTTCAAACAATCACCAAATTTTATTACTTATTTTGGTAACATTTGGGATGAAACTGTTTAGCGCCATTTTATGGTGACCAAAAATATCTCAGCATCTGGCGACGATATCTCTGTAACGAAAATTAATATCATATCGTTTTACAAAGTAAGGAAAGAATGGGGGAGCATCATCGAAGGTACCTCGAAACGACTTTCGCAAATTCGGTAAAATCGCACCAAGAGCCACAATGATTGAAATTTCCCGAAATAACTAAAGCAAGTATAAGGGGATTACGAGCGCAGCTACTTTTTTTTAATCACTTCGTACTTCATTAGCCATACAGAGAAGGTTTTCGACTCCATGTTAAAAAAAAAGTATCAACAGATTAATCTTTTTAAACATGAGAAGATTAATTTCATGTTTTTTAAATTTGTATATGCTTAAATATAGTGCTTTCGTTTCTTAATCAATACTAATTTGTTTTTATACTGATTGCTATTTTAGTTTTATGGGTAAGGAAGAAACTCGATTTTTAATCACGTCAAAAAGATGTGTTTTAAATTCTTTTACTTAAAACAGAAAACAAAAGCAAGTAACGATTTTTTCTAATAATTATTACTGACCCAGGCAACGCCGGGTATTTTTGCTAGTAATTAATATAGTTTTTGATTAATATCTCCGCTAATTATTATGAGAGGGTGATGTTAAATAGCCAAACATAAAGACGGGAATATTACGAATCCATCGATACCTGGATCGATGGTCAGTGCACTGTCGTTCGGGAGAAGAAACTTGGACATGGGTACATACATAGATACATACGCTCAGTTTTTCTTACTAATATTAATATATGCGAAAGTTTGTCCTGTATGGATGGATGTATGGATGTATGGATGGATGTTTGTTACTCTTTCACGCAAAAACTACTGAACGGATTTTGATGAAACTTTACAATAATATAGCTTATGCATCAGAATAACACATAGGGTAGTTTTCGTCCCGTTATGGGGGGCAAAACCCCCTTAGGGGGGCAATAAAACACAATTTTTGTATAAATTCTCTAACATTGGGATGAAAAAATACTTGCACATATTTACATTATATGTCCATCGAAAGCTCTGATTTTTCTGCTGAAGATGACACCTGTTCGAAATTTCTAAGTAGAATAAAAAACGAGTTATGAGCTTTTTAGATCCATGTTCGAAGGCTTTTCCTCAACTCAATACAGTATTTAGTGTATCATCTCAACTCCCTGTCGATAGCGACAATTGTTGTATTGTTGACTTTCTTTGCTTTTCGTGATTGTTCAAGGCTTTTCTCAAGTCAAATCTTGAAGTAAGATTTTTGCACAAGATTGGCAAATAATACATGATTTGGCTGATGATTTTCCATTTAAACGGAACTTTAAAGTAATTAATGGTTTTTATTATTATTTATGCTAATTGAACACTTACTCATTATCCAAACAACCAGCAGATCGCCAAAATTTTTGCAGAAAGATTTCCGTAGCTGATGCATTTGGCAGTTTTTTTCAACGTTGCTGTTTTTGAAGCCGAAGACTACGTCATAATGTTTCTCAGCTTTCACCATGTAAAGAAAATATCGCCAATCAAAGAATTTTCAAAAGACTTTTTTTACTGTGTTAAATAATCCAGCAACTAAATTAGGCAAATCCATAAACAGCACAAAAACTTTCATTAATTTTCCTTTTTGCACAATTTCAAACAATTACCAAATTTTATTACTTATTTTGGTAACATTTGGGATGAAACTGTTTAGCGCCATTTTATGGTGACCAAAAATATCTCAGCATCTGGCGACGATATCTCTGTAACGAAAATTAATATCATATCGTTTTACAAAGTAAGGAAAGAATGGGGGAGCATCATCGAAGGTACCTCGAAACGACTTTCGCAAATTCGGTAAAATCGCACCAAGAGCCACAATGATTGAAATTTCCCGAAATAACTAAAGCAAGTATAAGGGGATTACGAGCGCAGCTACTTTTTTTTAATCACTTCGTACTTCATTAGCCATACAGAGAAGGTTTTCGACTCCATGTTAAAAAAAAAAGTATCAACAGATTAATCTTTTTAAAACATGAGAAGATTAATTTCATGTTTTTTAAATTTGTATATGCTTAAATATAGTGCTTTCGTTTCTTAATCAATACTAATTTGTTTTTATACTGATTGCTATTTTAGTTTTATGGGTAAGGAAGAAACTCGATTTTTAATCACGTCAAAAAGATGTGTTTTAAATTCTTTTACTTAAAACAGAAAACAAAAGCAAGTAACGATTTTTTCTAATAATTATTACTGACCCAGGCAACGCCGGGTATTTTTGCTAGTAATTATATAAGATACTAGCATTCCCGTACCCGGCATTGCTCGGGTAATGGAATTAGCAGGGTTAACAGTGCTTGGTGCAGAGCCGTGTCCAAGGGAAGGGTTTTAGGGGTTAAACCCCTCCCATTGGTGAAAAAATAATAAACCAAATGAAGAAAAGTGCAAACTTGACTTAAAATTAACTTGAATGTTAAAGTTTGTGCACGGCATTTTTTTTTTTTTTTTTTTTACCATTCCCTTTTAAATTTCCTAGAAATTTAGAAATGCCTTCTCTTTATCGACTAAAATCATATTTTGGAAAAAGAGATCTTTTTTCAGAGAGTAAACTGTTGAATCACATTAAAATTGCCAGTAATGGGAAAATGACATTAAATTGAAGTAAAAGGAAGTCACGTGATGCACATATCAGCTCGTTTGTAAAAGGAAGTAAAAAGAACTATTTATTGAATTTTTTCGAATTATAACCTATATCACTCAGTAAGAAAGCACTTTTCATATAGTGAAAGAATTTTTCAAATAGGTGCAGTGGTTCCAGAGATTACCTCGAACATATAAACACACAAAAATCCGCCCTCTCCCTTTATAATATTAGTATAGATTAAACCAAAAAAAAAAAAAAAAAAAAAAAAAAAAACAATGTTTTCTAACAAATCTAAATAGTACCGTTTCTCGAAGATACTTTATCATTTATAGTTCAGTTGCAGCGGTGTCAGTGTGACGCACCAAAATCTCCATCTTGTTTGTTAAATTAATAGTTCTATATTGTATGTTCTATGCAGGAGTTGTATGTTTAATCAAAACAAAAACCGAATATTTGTCGCATTTATAATTCCGCTCTTGCACCAACCATAATTTACAATTATTATTTAAGTGCGTATATATTTTTTGAAGCCCAGTGGCTCAGTGGTAGACTTTCACGCCACAGGTCCGGGTTCTATCCCTATGTGTTGACTTAGCCGTTCATCCCTTTGGTTTGCCGATAAAATGAGTACCAAGCGCGCTTGGGCACTAAATCCTGGAGGTTACGCGTTAGGCTGACCACCTAACCGGAACATCTGCCTAGCACCCCAGAGCCCTTAGTCAGGAAGACTGAGATGAGCACAGTAGGCCTTAGTCCCCATGGGCTGTCGTGCCACTGGGTTTGGTTTGGTCTATATTTTTTAACTCTACAAATTTTATCCGTTTAAATGGGGGCCGGATAAACGACGTTCCACCGAAAAAAATACAATAATATATATGGTAATATTACTTAAAGTGAAATATTCTGGGAATGTGACTCCCCGCTTTGGGAATTTGACTTCCCTCATTGTGATCATCAAACAGAAATGAATAATTTTTTGGCACACTAGTGTGTTTTCCTGAAAATGCTGAAATTAATGAAAAAATATTGAAACCAAAACCCCTCCCTTTATGAAATCCTGGACACGGGCTTTGCTTGGTGCACCTAGTTTCGAAAATCCCCTATAATAATTACTTATTACCTATATTTTTTTTTCTAATTTTGGGAGGATACGGGGGCCCCTGGACTCCTTATATATATATATATGCACTTGTCCTTAACCGATCTTTAACTGTTATTAACGATCCTTTTAAAGTATTGATTATCTTTGCAAACACAGGCCATCCACATTTTATTGTTATGCCTGTGTTTAAGCAAGAACTTCTTTGTATACAACATATTTAGTTTTTTTTTCTGGTGCTAAAATTATTAAGCTGCTTGATGAACTGACTTTCGAGCAAGCTACATAAAATTGGTCGTGTTGAAAAAAAGACCTGTGATGATGTTCTTAAAAACTTCGTTTCTAGTTTTGAAAAAACGAAAGTAAAAGACAGAAACATTATTATTTGACTTGAGAAAAGCCTCGAGAATCGCGTGAGAAACAAAAACAATATCAAATTTAAAATTCAGTATCGAGCAAAACTGAGAAGAAGTACTGAATAATGATTTGAATGGAGGAAAGCCTCCAAAAATAAGGGATTTGAATTTCAATGACAGGTTTTAATTTCACAGAAATTAAGGGGTTTTAATTAATTTCTCCTGAACTAATTGATATTTCGAAAAATCCTTTCTTAGTGGATACTTTCGTAATCATGTGGACATGCCTGCCAAATTTCAAATCCGAGGCTTCAGCGGTATTGGCTGTGCGTTGATATATGTTATCTCAGGACATTGATTTTTATATATTAAGATTTTGCATTCCCTCATAGATATGCATGGTTTACTTGAATAAAAATTTTCATTGAAATCTGTGACATGTCAGCCACAGCTGATTTGCTCATTTCGCTTGGAATAACCCAGCTATCTTTGTTTAAATTTATTATTTTTTCTAATCTTGTCCTTTTTTGCAATGTTATTTTCCTTGGGATCTTTTGATTCCTGTGATCCAAATCAGAGTATGCCGTACGTTTGGGGAAATAATCATAACGAGAAACAATTGACTCATATTTAAAATTTTTCGTCAAATTGGTCGAAACAAAGCGCTTTTTTAATCGTCAAACATAGCCAAAATCAATATTACCGAAGTTTGAATTTAATATTTAAACAAAGCAAAACCATTGCATAAGATTAAAAGTTGTATTAAAATGAAAAGAAAAATTCTATCACATAAATGGTTGTTTAAGTCATTAAATATCTTATATAATTAAAAACTGAGCGTATGTACCTATGTAGGTATCTATGTATTCATTTATGTCTGAGTTACTTTGCTTAGTAAATTCAAATAAGTGCTGGTTTGGCCCGAGAACGCAAGTCCAAAAGATCTGATAAAATATAAATGTTATTTTTTTTTTAAATCTAAAGACTTTATCTAAGAAAGCTTCATTATCACTAAAAAGATTAAAATAAAATCAGTACATGATTTCTTGGTTACAACTCTAAATAATTGTAATTAATCTAAAATCTTCTTATTAAGGTTAATTCTAAAGCTGCCAATAAAACTAAAATTAAAAATTGAGCCAGGAAATGTAGCTATAGTAAAAGCTACTCGTACAAAGCTGGCTGTATCCGCCGCATTTTGGGTAAAATTTGCTCCAGACGTACATGTACCCGACCTCTCCCCGCAATATAGTGCAATATTTTCCTTGAAATTTTTGAGATGAAATTTAAGATTTAGGGGAATATTATAGGGAAAATTTTCAGAATTAAAGTATTTCAATTTTTACAAACTCTTGAGATTAAGTTAAGGTGGAACTCGCCAGATGGGTGTCACCCGGGAGGAGCGCCCCCTGTCAAGAAAAAAGTTTTGACTAAGCAAAAAAAAAAAAAAATCACTCAAGTTACAGCTTTCAAAAATTGAAAGCACAGGATTTGATCAACATCTGTTAGTTAAATATTAAAGGGGAGCAAATTACTCCTATTCAATATTTTTTTTTAAAATGGCATTTCTAAGTATTCTCACTTTAGAAATCGCAGCTATTGGATAATGTGATTTTCAAGTTGAATTTCTAACGTTGTATAACATCTTAGGTTTACAATAAAATACAACGCGAAAATTTCATAAAAAAAGGATTAATATTTCAGTCTCTGTTTAGGGGTTTTACCACCTTCCCATGAAGAAGGGGTATTTGAGAAATGAATAAATAAAATAAAAAAGTCGGAGTCTGAGTCGGACGTTTCAAAATCCAGGTGGTGTTACAATCGGCAATTTTCTGCCGACTCCGCAGCCCTGAAATTTTACGGTAAAAGCATCCACATTGCCAGTAACGTTTGTCGTAAATCCTATTTTACTGTAAAATTTTACGATAGAACAAACCAGAGTTAAGAAAAGCAGCATGGGAGCAACAGGTTCCCACCATACAAGTTGAGACACAGGACACAGGGAGTGAGGTACAGTGGTGACTACAGTGTTATCTGCTTCGCACTGCAAATCACGTGGTGTATCAATTAGGGCTAGACCGATGGCTATTATGGGCCGATGCCGGGTGTTAACCGATGTTTCAAAGACGGCCGATGGCCGATTATTTTTTGTTTCAAATGGCCGATGGAAACACCTAACTGAAGGTCGGCCAAACTGTACCTTTTAAAACAATTTTTAAGGAACAGGAACAAAAAAGTATTCAGTACATTGTAGAAACCAATGGCAAATCATATTTAAAAAAACTCTGATATATTTATTTATATTTCTTATTTTCTTGATAAAAATATTATGTAAAAAATCACAGCGCAGAAATATGTTTCTAACAGAAGAAAAGATAAGAGAGAAGATTTTAAGGGTTTATAATGAAAAGTTACACCAGTGGTTCAATATTCAAAAGTAAAAACAAAACTTTAACTAGAGATTTATTGGTTTTCGACAAATACAAAAGTTTTTAGGGTATAAATCTAAAATATTACTATCGAATTACTTTTAAATGTTTTTGGTAAAGAAAAACTTTAGGAAGTTTTTTACAAAATTTTTATTTAAAATAAATAAAAATAGGGACGTTGCCAAGCAGTGGCGTAGCTAGACCCGACTTTCGGGGGGGGGTTACTTCTTATATATATATATATATATATATACATATATAATATATATATATACATATATAATATATATATATATATATATATATATATATATATATATATATATATATATATATATATATATATATATATATATATATATATATATATATATATATATATATATATATATAATATATATATATATATATATGTATAATCGCTTGGAATTTTTCCCTTTTCTTCTTTTTTTTTCTTTCTCTTCTCTCTTCTTTTTCTCTCTTTTTTTTTGAGACTAACTTTTCGGGGGGGGTTTCGTCCCCAAAACCCCCCCCTTAGCTACGCCCCTGTTGCCAAGGAGGGAAAAGATAAGGTCTTTGAAATCCATCAGTGATGGCCTGCAATCGCGTTTTCAAGATATCGAAAAAACGCCGGTGTAATGCCCCATACACTTTTCTACACAACACTTCGAAAAATCGTCTAAAATTGCGTTTTGGGAACTTCAATTTCTAAAAACTGGCATTGGAAAGTTTAAAAGATCTTTTTTTTTTTTTTTTTTTTTGCCTAACGCTTTCCAAAAGATGGCCTACAATCGCTTTGATAATCCTCCAATTTACAAAGAATTCCGGGGAACTGCTCCTCTCAACATCATTAAAGCAGAGCCGGATTTAACTTTTGAACCACTCTGTGCAAAAGGGAAAAATTGCGCCCCTTGTGAACTGCATGTATAAAGAGCCTCCCCCCCCTCCCAACAAATAAAAAAATACATACTCTTTTTTACATTTTTTGGCAAACGCATAAAATGTGTCAAAGTAACTTGGCAATTAATGTAAATTGTAAATATTAATAATAATTTTTAAATCGGTTGACAGATTTGATTCTGGTGACTTCCAATTCTCTATTCATAAGACAGCTGTCTGAGAGAGAGTGGATCTACTGTCTGGTTTAGGTGGAAGTCCTTACTAGAATATGAGCACACAAATTAGGGGACTTGTGTTATCTATGTGGAATCTGGAATTAGTAGAATTATGCTTGTGTGTTACATGCATATTATTAATCCTTTTTCTATGTGCAAATAAATAAATAAATAGTTTGAATTTTGAGATTTTGAAATCAGATTATGTTTTTAGCAATCACGAATTGCGATAGGACCCTACTCGCTAGGTTTTACTCGTTGGGTTCTACTAATGGCTCTTATCGCAACGAAAATTGGAATTCAAGACTTTAAAAATCAAATGAATGACAGGGGCTGGTTGTTATGTTCTGAATGCTGTGTGCTGGGTACTTTTTCGTGAAAAAAAGATTGTGTACAGTCGAGAAGGTCGTATAAATAATACGATTCCGAGGCACGTGGAAGCCTGCATTATAATAGAAAAATAAAATCAAGGGACGGACATCGTACAACGTTTTATTGAAAATAGTAAACAATTCGTGATTGCTCAGAAAAAAAGAGCAATGTGAACATTGTGTCATGGGTAAATTTTGCGCATAAATAGGAGGTTCAGGGGTTACACCCAGGAAAATTTTCCGAACAGTAGCTCTGAAAACACTACAGTGACTTCTCCCTTATACGCGACCAAAGGGGACAACGAAATTTTCGCGAATAAGTGAAAAACCCGTAAGTCCACTTAAAAGCAATAAGTTCACATCTGTTAAGTAATACTAATAGTTCACTATGAATACTAATGAATAAATACGCACATAATTTCTGTTTATGCATTGTAATTTAATAAAAAGGAAAAATTTGAAATTGTACGTTTTGACATTTTTTATGCACTGTACAGTACGTAAGCGAATTCGCCAAAAACCTAAAAAATGTCACGTGTTCAGACGAGGATGTAAAAGATCCTGGATAGAATACGTCAGTGCTTACCGCTTGACCACGATTTTTAGTGACGTCAACCTTTTCTTATGTAATCCGTTCTCTCCTCTCGATGTCAATTACAAGACTAATTCCACCCCCAATTGCACACTTGTGCAAAAAAAGAACGCGTTCTTTGAAGTATCCGAACAATAAAATAAAGGCGTGTGAATGCATTTCAAGAGACAGAACAAGAAGTGTACAAATCTTCCGATAAACAAAGCGTAAATATACGTAATTTAACTAAAGCTTGAAAAAAAAATATCGTGCATAAGTGAAATGTGCGTTTTAGGTTTCGTGTATAAATGAACAAGAGTTAACATTGTTTTCCTATATCACTGGCCGGGCCCGTGAGAAAATCGCGCATAACTGAAAAACGCGTATAACAGAGGTCGCGTACAAGCGAGAGATCACTGTATTTTAGACAATCTTTGATGATATAAGGAAGAGAAGGAATGTTAAGGGGACCTTACTTTGGAATTTTTCGAACTTGAAAGCTCAAAACAAAATTTTAAACGGTTCGAAATTTTATTTCTGTAAACAAAATTTGAAAAAGGGAAGGGAAGAAGGAGTTGTCGATACGTCTAGAGAGGAAAATTCCCCCCCCCCCCCAAATTGTAGTTGTTAACAATCTTTGTCTTTTTTCTATTGGCGCTTTGTTAGAGGCTTTGACTTTTGTAGACCTAATTCGATCTCCCGATGTAGCATCCATTCTTTCATGTGGCACCGTACCACGATAATATCGACGTCTAGTTTCCGTATCAGATGGAGGTACCTGGGCTCTTACAATGCGAAACTGAGCTGGGAATTTAATTTTTCCGAGAGTACTTCAAGCCAAACGAATAATCGAAGGATCTTTCACATGCCGCATTATCATACGACTTGTGCGCTGTCTATTCTATGCCTCTTGAAAATCCATCGATTGGAGCCAGGTTTGAACCTGTGTCTTCAGGCGTAAGATGCCAACGCCTAACCATTGCACCACTTGGTCGGCATGCAACACTTGTTGAAGCAAGGAAACAGGATGGGGTCTGGGATCATCCCCCTACATTTTTCGTCCAAAATACGTAATTGTAAGCCATCTTAAGAGAAGGAATGGGATTGGAGAATTTCCCATAGTAAATTGTCAGAAGTTTTAATTTCCAAAATCACAGTTTTAGACGATCTTCGGAATGTCTGGATGAGGAGAGTTAAGTGCCTCTCCCTTCGGAATTTTTCGAAATTGAAATCGTTTAAACAAAAATTGATCTTTAATAGTGGAAAGGAAAGGTTCGGAAGAACTTCCGCGAAAACTTTCCGAAATTGAAATTATAACTACGCAAATTGTAAGCAATCTTTGATGACGTTTGGGGAAAGGGTAAGATTCGCGCAGACTTCCTCCGAAATTTTTCAAAATTAAAGTTTTGAAAACAACTGTACACAATCTTCGATGATGTTATAGGAATCAAGTTAGAGGGTTCTAGGGTTTTCCACTAGTCCTAGGCAGGGGCGGCATTTCAACATTTCATTTGGGGGGTCGAGTTTTTTAAACATGAATTTTCTCAATATGAAATAAAATACCAGTACATTTTTTTAAGTAAGGTCATTAAAGAAATTCAAATTTTAATTTCCACGCTTTTAATTTATTTTATAGTAAACTGTAACGGAAAAGATCTTGATGCTGCCGTTTCTAAAGTAAATTTTTAATGTTCGATTTTTGGAATCCAGAAAAAAAAAAAGGAAATCTTGGTACTATATTCCGTCAATGTCCAGTGGCATGCTCTTGGCAGTATAGCTGAAGATGAAAGTCTTGCTTGTCCCATCATGCACCAAAAAAAAAAATCTCTAACCTTCTGCACTGTTAAAACTACAGGATGCATTCGGCACCTTTCAGGAGTGAAACGCTTGTTCACCAGCGGCACCCAATACGGAGCCGAAATCGCACCTCTAAATAGGGTGAAAAACAGGCACCTTTTAAAAAATAGGCAGCCGGGGTGAAAAGAATGAACCTTCGGAGAGAGAAATGGCACCCTTACTGTAGATCCCCCCCCCTCCCCCGTATTGTGTGTGTTTTTGAATACAGTTGTGTATTTTTCTTTTTTAATAGTTTTGTTTTGATTCATGATAGTCTACGTTTTGCACACTTTGTGAGACACGAAAATGATCTTTCACAGTTAGCTGAGTTGATTGGAATTGGTGAAAAATAATTGAAGCTACGAAGTTATGTTAGAAAATGCATCTTTAAAAATTTTCTCTTAAAAAAAGCCACGCAAGTTTAAAATTTGTGCTCTACACTGTTATAACCAGAGGTTCCAGACGAGTGAATATATTCCCCCTAAGGTGAAAGCATGGTGACCAAGTGTGCCATACTGGCCAGGAAGTAAAGCAGAGGTGCGAAAGTAGCAGACAGTCGTAGACAGGGGTGCCAAAACAGCAAGCAATCGCTAAATGACTTGCTGGCGCATGCGCTTCCGGCATACATTCACCATTCAACCACTTCAATATGGCGGACGAATGATAGGCTGCACTACGCGTGGCTTCTACGTCTTTCACATTGAATGAAGTACACTATTGGATTAAATCTCAACTTTTGTAGGATAATTCTTTAAAATAACAAGTAAGTACAGCTTTTGATCACTTTGTAGCTTTTAGGGCTTTCAAACATAGTTAAAAGTACGTTTAATGGTTTTTAGTTACCGTTAGTCCGTTACGATACCGTAGTACCGTTAGTTGTTTATTTTCAGGTTACCGTTACTGTCGTGAAAATTCCATCATTCAAAACGCTACTAAATGTATCTATCATTATTTTCTTGAGTACTCGATAAGCAACATTTAATCACCGAAATAGTAACCGCAATGATATTTGCAATAATCAACAAGTGAGAGCCTAAATAAAAATGATTCTTGTGCTTCGTGTAGCGAGCGCAAAAAATAAAAAAGAAATCTCTCTCCGTCTATCTTTTTCTTTTGCTTTTTCGTTCAAGTGTTTGAATCATTTCCTGTTAGCGGTTATTCGATAGTGTTAGGAATTTCTTTAAATTTTTAACTGTCGAAAAATTTTATGCGCATTTTATTTTATTGTTATTTTGATTGAAATTTTGAACGTTTGAGAAACGAATTTGTTTTTCCGTAACTTTAATATCCCAGAATATTTTTGGCTGTTCATGTAAATAATTCATATGTACATCTACACTTTACTTTCGGTGCGGTTATAAATGATCATTAACTTAACTATGATTATTCAAATAATTACTCGTCTTTAACTTTAAATATATTTGTGACAACTCTTTGATACCAAATAAAGTCTGTAGATATTTATTGTTTTATTCATTTTTAATATTACTTTGTAAAACAAAAAAAAAAAAAAAAAAAAAACTCATCAGTACGCAGAATTTTTTCACAAGTTTTTTACAGCGCCGAGAGTTATTATAATTATTATTATTTATTTTATTTATTTTTAAGAAAAGGATAAAAATTTCACAGGTCCGCAATGTTTTTCATTTGTTTTTACCGACCCGTGGGTCAAAAGAGGTTGAGAAACACTGATGTAGAGAACGATCAGATGAATTAAGGCCGTGAGCACTTCTTAACTATGTTGAAAACTCTGAAATATGGTCAAATGCTGTAATTACAAGTTTTAATCATTTCCAATACTGAATTCATGCAATGTGAAAAGTGTGCAAAACGTAGACTATCATGAATCAAAACAAAACTATTAAAAAAAGAAAAATACACAACTGTATTCAAAAACGCACACAATACGGGGGAGGGGGGGGATCTACAGTAAGGGTGCCATTTCTCTCTCCGAAGGTTCATTCTTTTCACCCCGGCTGCCTATTTTTTAAAAGGTGCCTGTTTTTCACCCTATTTAG
Organism: Uloborus diversus; assembly: GCF_026930045.1. NCBI lineage: Eukaryota > Metazoa > Arthropoda > Arachnida > Araneae > Uloboridae > Uloborus > Uloborus diversus. The sequence goes on from NC_072737.1 coordinate 138,989,586, forward strand.
AGGTGCGATTTCGGCTCCGTATTGGGTGCCGCTGGTGAACAAGCGTTTCACTCCTGAAAGGTGCCGAATGCATCCTGTAGTTTTAACAGTGTAGTCTTCATTTTTCATCATTGAAGTACACTGGCTCTTCACAAAACAATTCTTTTTGCTTCGTTCAACAACTTTTACATGTAACTGAAATATTTTATTTATCTTGTTCAATAACCTGCACATATAATATTGAACTTAGATTTATCACTAAATCTTGTGTTAATTTCATTAGACACTGAATGAATCTATTATTTGATACAAAATATTGAGCCAAACATAGGACTTTGCATCATCATGTGAATTTTTGTCACTTTTTTAAATATTTTTTTAAATGGGTCTAATAATTCCAAATTAACAAGAAACTCTTAATAGGAGCTCAATCAAGAGTTCTAGCTTTAACTTTTGAATACCATTTTGTACCTCTCAGTTAAAGAAATACAAAAGTAAACCCAACAAAAGTACTTGTTGATGCACGAATTTTTTTCAAAAATAGCGTCCATGAAAGTATACAATGTATTGAATTGCTCAAATATGCCTCTTAACAGGAGGAATCAATGTTCACTCACTAACTGAACGTACATTTTAAATACATAATCGCAACAATGAACTCAAAATACCAAGGAACTTCTCGTAAAAATCGGGCCAGTCACACCTGTGCACTGCCCTTTCACATTAGAAGCAGACGCATCATCTTTAACCCATATGAGGAAATTTCTTCTTCAGTTGAAACAAACTTATTCTCCATCTGTTTTTTATTCTGGAAGTTCTGAAAATGATTCATGAATTTCTAAGTTATTACCCTAAATAGCGAAAAACAGTTGCTCGTGTCTGGACAGGTCTCGAATTTCATCAACTTTTACTAAAGATCGTCTGCAGATTTTTTTTTTTTTTTTAATTATTGCATATGATCACTGATTCGCGCTTTATGTGAATTGAATTTCCCGATTTCTTAATATTTTGCGCAAAATATTTGGGGTACAACCGCCCCCTCTTGCTCCCCCTATTTGCCGCCCCTGGTCCTAGGAACTCTTTCAAAATTACAGTCCTAAAAGCGCAATATTATTTTTTTAAATTTTCGCCCTTACCTTATATTTTAACATGTTTGAATTCAAACGCTTACAGTCCCAGTAGAATATTTCATTGTTTTGGGTGGAGGTGTTTTTATTTATTTATTATTTTATTTTTGACTTTTGTGCGGTAACTATGGTCATTTTTTCTACTATGTTTCATTTTAAATATCGTGCCTCATTAATCTCCTGCAGAATTCTTGTTTTAACCTTCGTTTTTTCCCTTCAATTATTTAACAACTTCTGGTGCGACTTTTCATAACAATCGTTTAAATCTCACTTCTCTCTTTCTCTCTTACTTTGATTTTTTATCTGTTTGAACTGTATTTCAGCGGCACATACATTTTTCAGCATTTAGCTATGAGATTTTCAGAGTAAGAAAAAAAATAAAAGTAAGAAAAACAGAAACAGAAAAACATCAGCTCCCCAGACGCTATCTTGTTTATTTATAAATTTATGCATTTTTTTATCTAAAGCTTGCTATGAGTTTCCGAATTGCACGGAATACTGTAAAAGCACTTTTTTCGCGAGGTTTTAATTTTCGCAACCCCGTCATAATCGAAAATTTTAAATCTAGCAAAAAACCTTTTTACGTCGGATTTTTCAACTTTCGCTTCTGTTTACAAAAAAATCGCGAAATTTTCAACTCGCGAAATCACCGTTATCTTCCTTTTCGTGAAAATTACGGCTCGCGAAATTTAGTCCTACAACAGTAGCTTTTTTTTTTTCTGTTTAAAGATATTGAAACGTTCATCTCAGCGGCTCTTAGTTGGTTTTTCTTATTAGTACAGATGTTCTCTGATTTTTTTCTAAATATATGTATATATATTTTTCAAATTTGCATTTTGTTCTCAAATTTTACAGAAAAAAAATTGTAATTTTCGTTATTTTTTTTCTTTTAAATCTTAACGCCGCGAAGGATTTCCTTTCGTTACATTAGTAAAATCAAATTGGCTGCCCGTTTTCTGAAAAACTGGGATGTTTACCCCGCTCTCCTCCCCCCTCCCAGGGCCTGATTAACGCACGGTCCGGCGGGTCCGCGGACCTGGGCACCACAAATTTAGGGGCACCAAAATAGCCTAGCCTAAATTCACTTACTTACTTTTTTTTAAAAGCTTATTTTACTTTTTCTCAGCTTTAAGGGAAAGGAGGCTCAATTTTTTTTAAAAATCAGCTCAAAACCTCATAAAGTTAAAAACATTTCGCGTAAAGAAGTCGTTGTCCCCTAGCTCCGGAATTTCAAAATAATTACTCAGATGACATGTATGAACGTTTTCCAGAAGAATAACACACTTTCAAATTTTTGCAAAAAGTAACCCTTCTGGGAATGTTGAATGTTCCTGGAGAATGTTTTAGAAGGATAAGATCATTAAACATTACACATACATTTCCGAATGTGGATTCAGCCCTGCAGCTTCTTCTTACCTTGCCTATCAGCAGTTCTTCCAGTGAATGTTCCTTTTCCTTTTTGAAAAGAATCAAAAATCATTTGAAAAGCTGCGTTTCTCAGGGTACTTTACAGGCGTTTTCCTTATTGACCATTAAAAATTCTGTGACATCAAACATAGATTTCGATTATTTGATCAACACATTTGCCTCTGTTAAAGCCAGAAAGAAGACTTTTTAAAGCTTGATGTCAAAATTAGTAAGATTTTTTTTTTTTTTTTTTTTTTGCAGTTTTAAATTGTTTTTTAACTTTTTTTCGTCTTAAGGTAAGGCAATTTTAACTGTGATTAGTGTGGTGACCATCAAGTGTTTGGTATTCAAATCCCAGGCTTCCTTTCAAATGTAGTAATGTTCCTTTAAAATGTAGTTTCTAGTATATTAGGTTTCTAGTATGAAATACTGACTTTATTATGGTGTGCATTTTCTCATGGGGGGGGGGCACCAACATCTACTCAGGACCTGGGCACCAGTTAGGCTTGATCGGGCCCTGCCCCCTCCTGGAGACTATGGGCACTCCGATGGTCATTGTGATCTTCCAAAAAATTCATAATCCGGCAAATTTTGCCTGACGATTCTGCAAATTTGGAGACATAATTGAAACATTTAAATTCCTAAATGTAACTATTTACTAGAGATGTAAGTACATGTGTGCATATTCAAAATTTATCATTCTGCAAAGTTGGAGCTCCGTTCGGCAGAGAATTTGTCTCCTCCCAAAAAATCCTTCGGGGCGCCCCTGCTGGTGTTGATCCAACTGATGATTCTCCTTCGTTTCAAATGCTTTTAAAGTCTCTGTAATTTGTAAAAGAATTAACATCTTTTACTTCAAACTTGTGCAGACTACGGTATAAAGGGATATTGCGATGCATCCTCTTCATTTGTTGATGGTGCCAGTATTTTTTCCAGAGAACTTAGTTTTTTTTTTTTTTTTCAGCCGCTCAGTTGCAAATGTTTTTCTCATTTTGATTTGGCAATTTTGCGCCCCTCAAAAATTTTTACTCCGTGCCGGGGCACGGACTGACGGAGTATTAGTCAGGCCTGATTAAAGTTCTTCTAAAACTATTTAGAAGTTCAGTTTTGAAAAATTACTGGCGAAGAGCCCCTCCCACCTCTAACATCTTCGAATACCATCTGAAATTGAGTTTTGAAGCTTTCATTTTAAAAGATTGCTATGAGATAGTCATTGACCCCCGATCCATTCTTTCACGTTGCCAAAATAGCTTACAGTCGCGTTTTTAAAACTTATATTTTGAAAATGTTCCTATGGAGGGAGAGTCCTACACTGTTATAACCAGGGGTTCCAGACGAGTGAATATATTCCCTCTAAGGTGAAAGCATGGTGCCTGAAGATGCCATGCTAGCCAGAAAATAGAGCAGAGGAGTCAAAACA